>NW_007728707.1:33144-36178 GCF_000696425.1 Galeopterus variegatus | reverse complement strand
AAAAAAAAAAAAAAAAAAAAAAAAAAAAAAAAAAAATCATGATTCTGAGGAGGAGTTATAAATCTGAGAGGACTTTGACCAATCTGCTGAATGAGTTCACAGCCCAAAAGGCCAAGAATCCTCACAGGATTCCTTTGCCTTTGAGTTCCTAGCTAAGAAATGAAACTCAAGTATAATTGAAATTTTCAGCTTCAAAATATAGTCCCAATCATCACAAAACTTAATGCTGCTGCTTATTGAAAGATCCCAATTTCTCCCCACGTCTTGGAAACTATAAGTATGCCTGTATATAACTAGTAAGACATTAATTATTTCTTTATCTCTTAGTTCTGCTGACCTCTTTCATAGTGTAAGTGGTTTTTTTGTGTACCAACAGACTTTTAACAACTTCAAAAGCAATGGCTTTAGTCTTAACCTATAAAGCGAAGAGCTGCTATTAGACTTCCAAATTTATCTCATAATTATAAGCCCTGAAGCAAACACATCCATAAAGAAGTTCAATAAAAGGGCCGGCCCATGGCTCACTTGGTAGAGTGTGGTGCTGAGAACACCAAGGCCACGGGTTCTGATCCCTATATAGGGATGGCTGGTTAGCTCACTTGGAAGAGTGTGATGCTGACAACACCAAGTCAAGGGTTAAGATCCCCTTACTGGTCATCTTAAAAAAAAAAAAAAAAAAGTTCAATAAAGGTAGTAGACACTATGTTTAACAATTTCACAAGATTATATCTCAAAAAATAAGTTAGAATGTTTTTACTAAATGTAATAGTTAAACCTATGTAAACTGAATGCCATAGATGGTTAAGGAGGTTTGGGAAAAAATGCTGGGGAGGGTCTAATTACAATGCAAATATTATGGAATCACTAAGTATCATTACTTGTGATCAAAAACAGTACCCATCCCACTAGTGAAGATTATTTTTTTCTCCACCTATTTCTGTCATCTGCTTACTGCTTTACAAACAAGCATAAACTGTTGAGATCCAATGAGCTTACTGTAAGCAAACTTAGAGAGTCCAAAACAAAAGAATAAATCTTTAGGGTGGGTCCTGTTACCAGTCTTCTCCTTCTACAGATAGTGCCTAAAGGCTGGAGTACTGAATAACTAACCCAAGATGACAACGGCAATTAAGAGCAGATCTGAAACTGCAACTCACATCCCCCAACCTCAGCTCAGCATTTTCTTCCTACTGTATATCTACTTGACAAACATTTATTGAACTTCTATTATGCAAGAGACAGTGCTAGATACTACCAAAAAAAAAAAATACAAATAAGATATACGACCTGTATTCAAGGAGCCTGCCAGCTAGATCAGGGATCTTTTTTTCTGTAAAGAGCCAGATGGGAAGGATTTTAAGCTTTTCATGCAGGTGGTCTGTCCAAATCAAACTAAGGAAATACAAATTTAAACAACGATACAGTACTTTAAAAAAATGGGAAAAAACGAAAACAATAATTAAAGATTGGTAATATTCAGTGTTGGCAGGTGTAAAGCTAGGCGACCATGCCAGTTGTCGGGCTCTTTTACCTGCTGGTAATCCTGTACCAACTGGGCTGATTGTTGAGCTAGGGCTGGGTTTGGAGCTCCCAGACCCCTCAAGCCCATTCACAGACTGGTTCCCAAACCCTTCATATGCCAGGCTGGGTACCCAGACCCCTCACGTGCCAGGCTGGGTTACCAGAGCCCTTCACGCAGGTCTATGAAGTAGGTAACAGGCCGAAAAGTCCAGGGAGGCCTAGGTTGGAAAGCCTGGCTGCACCGGGCAGATACCTGAGGCAGATGCCCTCCGGCCCGCTTCACTAGAACTCTTCTGTCTCTCAAGAACACAAGAATAGCAGCAAAACTAAAAAAAGATATATTGGCGCGCATGCGCACTAACCCCCCCCCCCCCCCACACACACACAATTTGCTTACAAAGGATGCTAAACCACTTTTCACTTCTGCTGTTGGGAAAATAGAATAGTTTGGTCAGGGCCCTCGCCTCGGGTCGGGTCGGTTGGGTGTAGTTCAGCATGCTTTGTAAGCAAATTGTGTGTGTGTGTGAGTGTGTGAGTGTGTGTGTGTGTGTGAGTGTGTGTGTGAGTGTGTGAGTGTGTGAGTGTGTGTGTGAGTGTGTGTGTGAGTGAGTGTGTGAGTGAGTGTGTGAGTGTGTGTGTGAGTGTGTGTGTGTGAGTGTGTGTGTGTGTGAGAGTGTGTTGTGTGAGTGTGTGTGTGAGTGTGTGTGTGTGAGTGTGTGAGTGTGTGTGTGAGTGTGTGTGTGAGTGTGTGAGTGTGTGTGTGTGTGAGTGTGCGTGTGAGTGTGTGAGTGTGTGTGTGAGTGTGTGTGTGTGAGTGAGTGTGTGAGTGTGTGTGTGTGTGAGTGTGTGTGTGAGTGTGTGAGTGTGTGAGTGTGTGTGTGAGTGTGTGTGTGAGTGTGTGAGTGTGTGAGTGTGTGTGTGAGTGTGTGTGTGTGAGTGAGTGTGTGAGTGTGTGTGTGTGAGTGTGTGTGTGTGAGTGTGTGTGTGTGAGAGTGTGTTGTGTGAGTGTGTGTGTGAGTGTGTGTGTGTGTGGGGTTAGCCAGGCTTTCCAACCTTCGGCCTCCCTGGACCTTTTGGCCGGTTACCTAGCTCATAGACCTGCGTGAAGGGGTCTGGTGGCCCAGCCTGGCGTGTGTGGGGTCTGGGGACCCAGTCTGTGAATGGGCTTGAGGGGTCTGGGAAAAGAGCCCGACGACTGGCGTGGTCGTGTCGCGAGGTAACTGGCCTCAGGAACAGGATTAAGAGCTAGAGACTGGCGCTGTGGACGGGACTCCGACATTAGCCGTGGCTCCACACCACGTTAGCGACTCTGCGGAGGCTTTGGGGTCCCCCTCCATGAGGATCTGACCCAACCGGCGACCGCTTCTCAGGGAAGCCGCGATGGTGCCCCTGGTGCGACTCCCGCCGGCTTGGTGGGACCACGCCCGCGGGGCGCCGTCGGCCTTCGCGTGGACTTCCCGGTGGGGAGGCGAGGACGCGGCCGGTTCCCTCGGCCGCCGCAGGCCCGGGCTCC
>NW_007728707.1:30172-32173 GCF_000696425.1 Galeopterus variegatus | reverse complement strand
TTCTTATGTTTGTTTTCTATGTAATATCTAAAGTTTGAAGTTATACTTTGTGGTAGGAATAGGGAAAATTATCGCGACGTAAACAGGATTTTCTCGGGGAAAACCATTTTATGCCCTACATTGCCCTGTAGTCTATTTCACTGGGTTGAAAGACTTAGAGTAAAAGAAGACGGGCAGCAGCACTGACCTGAGTGGCTAACCTGAAGAAAGTTGTGTATCGATTCTAATGAATAACTGCATTAAGGAAACTAATTGTTTATTTTTATTTTGTTTGTTGAGTAAATTTATTTATTGAATATCTGTGTCCGAGGCACTGGATTAGGTGCTGGGAATAAAAACTAACTGAGCCCTTCAGTCATGGCAGATGACCCTGTCTTCTCCTTCACAAGAAAATTAAAGGGATCAGGGAGTAGCTGTCTGCACAGACTGGGATCACATTTCCACGTTTACCTGTATCTGCACGGTTCCTTTCCCTTTTCCCTCTTTCTAGATTAGAGTAGATGAGATGCCCCTTTTATCTGAGCTAATCCTGCTGCCTTTACTTTGGACCGGATCTTCTCCTACCTGCTCACATAATCCTTACCCATTTTGTCCTGACTCTTCAACTTCTTCCCCTCTACCTATTCCTTTACGTTGACATTGAAACATATTTCCTTCTAGTGAAATTCTCCCTCAGTATCACATCTCCTCCTACTCACCGCGCTTTCTCCTCTTCTTCAGGGCTAACCTTGTTCTTGGTGGTTTTATGCTGTCTTATTTCTCCCACCTTGTCCTCAGTGTGTCCAACCTGAAACCTTTGTCATTTCACCAAAGCTATTCTCACAAAATATATTTTAGTTAACCTCGTCACTGCTTGGTCACTCACTCAGTCTTGAAACACCTTCCTCTTGTCTGGACTGACATCATATGAGGGTACAAAAAGTTCGTGGGAAAATAGAATTGAAAGATAATATAAATATCCTAGAACTTTTTGAAGTATTCTCATGTATGCTGGATTTCTCTCTTTTTCTGGCCACTCTAAATCTCTCTTGCTAGACTGACCTCCTTTACCCAGTCAATGGTTGAAGCTCCTTTATAGTCACAGTGGTTGTGTGGCATCTCCCTCTTGGTAATTTTGTTCATTATTCTTGCTCCAGTGATCACTTGCATGCTGGTCACTATCAGATTACATTTCCATCCCAGAGTTGTGTTCTGAATTTCAGACTTGCATATCCAGCTGTTAACTGGGCATTTCTATTTGAATGTCCCCCAGTGAACACACACTCACTATACTCAAAACTAAACTCTTCATTTCTATCTTCTTTATCCCACATCTGCTCAGTAAATGGTGCCGCTAAGCACGCTCTTGATCAAATGAGAAACTTGGGAATTATCTTTGACTCCCTGTCATCCACTATCCCACATATTTCACCAGATCCCACATATTTCACCACAGTCTTTCATCAAAACCCATGTGCATTGTCATCTGAATATCTTTTGCTACACAGTTCTCTATCCCCATTGCCATGAGTCTTAAGACTAATTCTCATTTCATTGGCCATCTGTTGAGCACTTACCATGTGCCAGGAACTATGCTTAGACCATTAATCTCTTAATTAAATCCTTTTAGCCCTACGAGAAGGGACGTGACTTGCCCAAAGTCATCTAGCTTTATCCCAAAGCCTGAGCTTTTTTAAAAAATTAAACATTTTATTTTGAAGTAATTGTAGATGCACATCTAGTTGAAAGAAATACCTATGAGAGATCTGTGAACAATTTAATCAGTTTTCCCTAATGGTAAAATCTTGCAAAATTATAGTTCAAGATCACGACTAGGATATTGACAATTACACAGTCAAGATACAGGACATTTTCATCACTATAGGATCTCTTATGTTACCCTTTCATATCCACTACCATCCCAACCCCACCACATCCCTCACCCACAACAACCGCTAATCTGTTCTCTATTTGTATTGTTTTGTCATTTTATGAGTCTTATATAAATGGATTCATTTTTGT
>NW_007728707.1:27801-29318 GCF_000696425.1 Galeopterus variegatus | reverse complement strand
ATCTCTTATGTTACCCTTTCATATCCACTACCATCCCAACCCCACCACATCCCTCACCCACAACAACCGCTAATCTGTTCTCTATTTGTATTGTTTTGTCATTTTATGAGTCTTATATAAATGGATTCATTTTTGTTTTGGGGTTTTTTTTTCATTCAGCATAATTCTCCAGAGATTCATTCAAGTTGTTGCATGTATCGATAGCTCATTCTTTGCATTGCGAATTAGTATTCCATGGTATAGACGTACTACAGCGTATTTAACTCTTCATGCATTAGTTTTAAATTACATTTCCCTTATGGCTAATAATGTTGAACATCTTTTCATATAATTATTTGCTATCTGTCATATGATTTTTTTGCCTCTTTAGACAAAAGTCTATTCAAGTCTTTGGACCATTTTTATGTGGATTGTTTGTTCTTTGTTTCTGTTGAGTTTTGAGAGTTTTTTATATGCTCAAGATTCTAGTCCCTTGTTGAATATGTGGTTTGTAAAGATTTTTCCCAGTCTGTAGGTTGTATTTTCATCCACTTTTCAGGGTCTTTCACAGAGTAAAAGTTCTTAATTTGGATGAAGTCCAGTTTATCATTTTTTTCTTTTATATATTGTACTTTTTTTGTTGTTGTGTGAGAACTCTTTGCCTAGCCCTGGGTCCCAAAGATTTTTTTCTAAACATTTTATAGTTTATATTTTTTCCTTTAAGTTTATGGTCTGTTTTGAGTTAATTCTTATAGAAGACGTGAGACTTAGATGAAGGTTAGGAGGTTAGGTTCTTTTGTGGGGGGGGGCAGCTGGCCAGTAGGGGGATCTGAATCCTTGACTTTGGTGTTACCAGCACCATGCTCTCTCCAGGGAGCAAACCAGCCAGCCCTCTTTCTCTCTCTCTCTCTCTCTTTTTTTTTTTAGCCAATGGATGTCCAGTTCTTCCAGCACCATCTGTTCACAAGGCTATCCTTCTTCCATTGAAATGCTTTTATACTTTTGTCAAAAATCAGTAGAGCATATTTGTGTGGGTCTATTTCTGAGTCCTCTATTCTGGCCCATTGATCCACATGTCTATTCCTCTGCCACTGCCACACAGTCTTGATAACTATATGATGTGTCTTGAAATCTGGTAGACTGATTTCTCTACTTTATTCTTTTTTTCAAAATGTTTTAGCTATTCTACTTCCTTTGCTTTTCAATACAAATTTTAGAATAATCTTTATGTCTAAAAAATGTCCTGCTGGGATTTTGAAAGGAATTGCATTAAATCTGTATATCAATTTGGAAAAAAAGGACATTTTTACTGCATTGAGTCATCCAATTCGTGAATTTATTTTACATTAATTTATATCTTCCTTGATTTCTTCTAAGATTCTTGTACAGTTTTCAGCGTACAAATCCTGTACTTGTTTTCATATTTTGTTATATTTCCACCTAAGATTTTCTCCCCCAGCAATTGTAAAGGTGTTGTATTTTTTTTTTTTTTTTTTTTGTCTTTTGTCTTTTTCCGTGTCCGGCAACGGATCGCAACC
>NW_007728707.1:26682-27737 GCF_000696425.1 Galeopterus variegatus | reverse complement strand
GTTGTCAAATGTATGCATGTAGAGTTGTTAGTGTCCCTTATTACTCTTTCCATGTCTGTAGGGTCTGTAGTGATATCCCCTGCTTCATTTTTGATATTGGTAATTTGTTTCTTTTCTCTTTTTTGTCAGTCTTGCTAGCAGGTTGTCAATTTTATGATTTTTTCAAATAATCAGTTGTTTATCTCACTAATTTAATCTATTGTTTTTTGTTTTTAATTTTATTTACTTCTGGTCTTTATTATAGCCTTTCTTCTGCTTGGTTTGCCTTTATTTTGCTCTTTTTCTAGGTTTTTGGTGTAGGAACTTAAATTGTTGCTTTGAGACTTTTCCTCTTGTCTAATGTGTACATGTAATGCTATAAATTTCCTTTCAGCTTGCTTTAGCCATATCTTGCAAATTTTGATAAGTCAAATTTTCATTTTTTATTTGGTTAAATGTATTTCTTTTACTATCCTTGAGACTTCCTCTTTGACCCATAAGTTATTTAGAAGTATGTGATTTAGTTTCCAAATGTTTGGAGAGTTTTATTTTTCTGTTCCTGGTTTTTAGTTTGATTCTATTGTGGGAGAAAAAAATTCTTTATGATTTCAATTATTTTAAATTGGTTGAGGTTTATTTTATGGCCTAAGATATAGTTTATCTCTTGCTTTATGTCCCATGGTACTTGAAAAGAATATTTATTCTGCTATCATTGTGTGAAGTATCTTATAAATGTCAATTACATCATTTTGATTAATTGTGTTGTTGAGTTTTTCTATATCCTTGTTGATTTTCTATTCAGTTCTTCTATCAGTTGTTGAGAGACAGGTGTTGAAGTCTTCAGCTGTAATTATGGCTTCGTCTGTTTCTCCTTTCAGTTCTATCAATTTTTGGTTCACGTACTTTGGAACTCTGTTGTTTGGCATGCACACATTTAGAATTGCAGTGTCTTCTTGGTGACCTGATCCTTTTATCATTATATAATATCCCTCTGAGTCTCTGGTAATTTTCTTTTCTCCAGAGTCTGCTTGTTATCTGACCGGCCACGGGATCGCAACCCTCGGTGTTGCTCCCGC
>NW_007728707.1:25528-26044 GCF_000696425.1 Galeopterus variegatus | reverse complement strand
TGGACACTTAACAATAGGAGGGCTCTCCTCATTACTCCTGAGAGGGGATGGGAAGTCCAACTTGCCGTGGTCTCCACTGACTCTGCAGGGTCACGGTGCCTCGTTACCAATCTGTGGGGAGGAGACTGATGAATGTCTCAGCTTCCTACTTGGTTTTTGTCAACACCATCCTAGCAGGTGTCACCCTCATGACAGCCTCTCAAGGGTGGAAGTCAAGGGTCCCACTCAGCCTTTGCTGCTGTGGGTGGGGCTTGGACCACAGTTTCTTCTGTGGTGTTTGGCTACAGAAGAGCAGTTAATGCTTAGAGGTTTTATGTCTTGCTAGGCTTCCCACACTACTTGGTACTTTGGCTACTGAGAGCAGACCTTTTTATTGGGGTTTTGTTTTTTTCTTTTTGTCTGCACTTCTTGGTGTACTTGCCTTGCTGGCTTTGTCAGCTCCAAGTCTGAGATAGATGAGGCAAAAAGAAAACCCATGGAATTTATTACTGAGTTTTTTTTTTTTTTTTTTTTTTT
>NW_007728707.1:22055-24528 GCF_000696425.1 Galeopterus variegatus | reverse complement strand
GGGATCCGAACCCTCGGACGGGAGCGCCGCCGCGCTTCCCAAGCGGCGCACTATCCAGTGCGCCACCGGGCCGGCCCTATTACTGAGTTTATACTTCAGGTCCTGAGGTTCTAGCCAGTCTGCCTTCTCTTCATCTTTAGACTCTTCTTATGTTTGTTTTCTATGTAATATCTAAAGTTTGAAGTTATACTTTGTGGTAGGAATAGGGAAAATTATGTCTACTCCATTCACCCCCTGTGTATGGTAGGTATTGAGTATGGTTTATACAGAAGTTATTGGTACCAATAAACACTCAGTATAGTAGTTGCAATACTTTATTCCCATTTTACCAGAAAGAAACTGAGCACAGAAGCTAAGTGAGAGACTTAATTGCCACATACATAGTTAATAGCAGGTCCAGCACTACGAAATAATCCTTCTCACTAAAATCCATGACCTTCCCGCCACTTGACAATGATTTTCTGTAGATTAGGATTCTGCCTTACTGTAGCATAGCTAGATCTAATCTTCTATATATTGTAGTTCATTTTTTAAAAGGGAGCTACTTACACATGTTTAAATGAGAAATGATTTTGAACTTGTGTAGTGTTGACATAGTCATACACAGTTTAACTTTTTAAAACTTGAGCATTTATTCATTTTACTGTTTTCTAAGCTATTAGGTAACCCTAGCAGATTTAAAAAAACTAAACTCAGTAGATAACATTAAGTGATTTGATATCTTTGGTCAGTATCTTAGTTCATTCAAGCTGCTATAACAAAATACCATAAACAGGGTGGCTTGCAAACAAGAAACATTTGTTTTTCACAGCTCTGAAGGCTGGAAAGTCCAAGATCCAGACACTGGCAGGTTTGGTGTCCTGTGAAGGGTCACTTCCTCATAGATGACACCTTCCTGCTGTGTCATCACATGGTGGAAGAGGGGAATAAGTTCTTTTGGGCCCCTTTTATGAGGGCACTAATCCCATTTAAGAAAACTCCGCCCTCATGACCTAATCACCTCCCAAAGGCCCCACTTCCTAATACTATCACTCTGGGGGCTAAGGTTTCAACATATGAATTTGGGGGTGGTGGATAAACATTCAGTCCATTGCAATCAGATTATTCTTTAAATTTTCTAAAAAGTAAATTTAAAACTGTTCATCAGAAAATTTGGACAATATTAAAGTGTAAACGAAACTGACCTCTAATTCCATTAACTTTGAATTTTTCTTTAAATTTGTCTTCACAACAGAGAATATGAATGTAACAAATATAATTTAGTTCAGTAATTTATCAAATAACCATTATGTGACATGTGCCCAAGTTCTGGATCTACAAAGAAGAAAAGTAAAAGCCTTCCTGGAGAGGTGGCCCTGACCAGATGTAAGCCAAGACAAGAGGGCTGACCAGGCAGAGGGACCCTAGCAGTGGAGATAGGGTGGCAACGACCTACACGGTGTGTGCAGAGACCTCCAGCAAGACCACGGGAGAGGCAGGCAAGAGAGAACACCTGGGTTGGTAAGAACAGGGGAGAGGGAGGTCTTCAGAAACTAGAGGGAATTCCAGATATATTTCTAGGCCATCGTAGGCAGCCAGGGCAGTATTCCAAATGAATTATTTCAGTATTCAAATAAGTGTTCTATCTGATACCAATTCCTAGTACAGATAAGCAGATGAAAATTCCTTCGGAAGCTTTCTGTTCTGTGGTCCAAATCACTGGATTGATTATTTAATTGTGTTTACAACAGTAAAGAGACCACTGTAACCCAGGGCCAGTCTCCTGACCTTCTTGGTACTAACATTGGATCAAAATTCTTCACTTGGGGCCGGCCCGGTGGCGCACTGCTACAGTGCGCCGCTTGGGAGCGCGGCGGCGCTCCCGCCGAGGGTTCGGATCCCACATACAGACCGGCCGCTCACTGGCTGAGCGAGGTGCGGGTGCAACACCAAGGGTTGCGATCCCGTTGCCGGTCCCGGCCGGTACAGGCGCGACACTGAGGGTTGCAATCCGTTGCCGGTCACGAAAAAAGACAAAAAGGAAAAAAAAAAGGGAAAAAAAAAATTCTTCACTTGGAAGCAACCCAAGTATCTATCAACAGGGGAATAGATAAACAAAATGTGGTACATACATCTGATGGAATATTATTCAGCCTTAAAAGAGGAGATTAGATTGTGAAGACTGTACCCTTGTGAGTGGATTGATCCACTCCTGGAGTAATGGGCGTGTTCTGATGGCTTTAGAAGGAGAGTGGGTGAGGAGGTTAGTCTCCCTCTTGCTCAGCCATTTTCACCATGTGTTCCCCACGTCCCTGTAGAGTCACCACAAGAACAAGGCCCTCACCAGATGTGTTCCCTAGACTTTGGACTTCCCAGCCTCTGAAACTGTAAGAAATAAATTCTATTTCTTTATAAATTACCCAGTTTCAGGTATCCTGTTATAAGCAACAGGAAACAGACTAATACAGTGACATTATGCCAAGTGAAAAAGCCA
>NW_007728707.1:20204-21477 GCF_000696425.1 Galeopterus variegatus | reverse complement strand
TGTCTGCTGCTGCACTTAATGAGACAACTTTGATGTTGCTTTCTAGCTCTAGCAGGACTTTCTCTAGCTAGAAGGGGATGGAGGGATATGGTGACCTCAAGCTGATGAGAAAGGCTGAGAAATGTGGGTTGTTTATAAAGAATATATTGCAGTTGTTTATAGAGAATATACTGTAACTTTTCTCTTCCCATGGGAATAAATCAGTACTCAACCGTGCCTTCAAGGCATCTGCAGACTAGGGAGACCAGAAGTATACATCTGAAACAGAATGATGCCCTTATCTGAGTTCTGTGATCTAGGCAACAGGTTCTGTGATAGCAAGAGCTCTGGGTGTGGAGGAAGATGGAGGAATTCCCAGAATAGGAGGTGGGGTGTGAGTCGGACTCAAAAGATTAGGGCTGGTGGTGGCCTTTGCTGAGGCCTTGCTGCCCCTAGGGGCTGTCGGAAGGGCTTGAGCAGATGAGAAATAGTTCTAACTGGTGCCAGCAGGAGACCCCAGGAGTAGAGGCTGGGAAGAGGGAGAGGAGCCCATGGGGATGATCTCACAGTCAGAAGCTGGCTGGGGAGCCAAGGCTGCAGATGTGCTGCCTGAGGCGCTGGAGCTGACTATGGATGCAGTGATTGACAGGCTGGAGAAAGGGGGGCACTGCAATTGCAAGTGGGAGGGGGGCTCTGGGTGAAGGAGATGAGGGAGGCCACACACATCGGGGTGAGGGACTCCATTCTGGAGCTACTGGGCATGGTGGGGAAGGAAGACCTGGCACCTGTTGCAGGTGTGTCTCAGGCCTGGGGAGGCAAAAGGCCTCTGTCCTCCCCATTCAGAAGGGACCCCCACATGGGGTTCACCATGAAGGGGGGAAGGGCTGCAGCAGCAGCTGTCAGAGCAGGGAGGGTAGGGGTTGTGCAGTCTGTGCCTGGTACTGGGGAGGGGACAGGGGCCCATGGGTGTGGGGGCCTGGTGGACAAGTCAGCTGTGCCTGTGCCTGAAAATGGGGAGAGAGCAGGGCTCAGCAAGGCGAACGGGGCTGGGCGGGTGAAGTGTGAAGAGGTGCGTGGAAGGGGCTCTGAGGAGGAGAGGAGCGGGCCTGGTGCCCTGTGCTTCCTCCAGGACTCACTCATGGTGCACAGCAGAGACCACTGCAGCAGACTCCAGGAGAGCCGCTGGACCCAGGGAGTCCTGCCCCCTCCTGCATCTCTTGGGCTGTGCATTCGTGCTGAGTGCTGCTGTTTAACTTTGCCTGGTGCAACTTTGGCTTTGAAAAAAGTAAAATGT
>NW_007728707.1:17458-18565 GCF_000696425.1 Galeopterus variegatus | reverse complement strand
CTAAGCAACAACCTTAAGGAAACTCACTGAGATACGAGAAATAATCCAGGATATGAAGGAGGAAATTTGCAAAGTGGTTAATACCTTAAAAAAGAATGTGGCAGAACTCAAGGAACTGAAAGATTCATTCAACGAAAGAACACAACTGAGAGCTTAAGCAGCAGGCTAGAAGAAGTACATTCGGCCAGTGGCTGCCTTAGGGGAAAGGGCAATCTAACCAAGCCCCCAGAGTCTGTGTGTGTGTGTGTGTGTGTGTGCGCACGTGCGCTTACACATGTGTACACAAATGTAGAAAATGCTTGTTTATTTTTTAATTTAGGGAATCTATTACATTCTCATAATATGGGAAAAATAGACACCCACAAGCAAATACACACAGGTAGAATCTAGAAACGACATTAAGCCGGCCCTGTTGCAGCTGAGCACGCAGAAGCTGGGCTCTTCCTGTGGTTCGATTCTTAGGCCTGGGAGCTGCACACACAGCGGGACAGCCGAGCAGGACTCGCCTGCGCCCTCTGCTGGACACGGGCTGGTGGCGCATGAGGAAGAAGTCCCGTGGACAGAAAACTCAGTGGAAAAGCGAGCCAGGGGCTGGCCCGGTGGCGCACTGCTACAGCGCTCCCGCCAAGGGTTCGGATCCCACATACAGACCGGTTCCCGCTCACTGGCTGAGCNGGATGGTGGTTGCCAGGGCCTGGGGGTAGGGGCAATAGGAAGTGATTGTTTAATGGGTACAAGAGTTTCATTTTGCAAGGTGAAAGAGTTCTTGACATGGACGTTGGTGACGGTGGCACAAAATGTGAATGTACTTAATGGCACTGAAGTGTGACTTAAAAGTGGTTAAGACGGTAAATTTTATATTCTGTGTATTTTACCCCAATTTAAAAAATCTCTTCATTTGGTAAAGATTAGTAATTGGCCTGCTAATATTTCTAACTTAAGAGAATAGGCAGGATGGAATCTCCACAGCCTTGAGTGATTATGGGATATTCTCTCAGCGATGTCTAAGGACCAGAGGTAGTGAAGTTGCAGAAAGCAGGAAAGCATGTCTGCTGCTGCACTTAATGAGACAACTTTGATGTTGCTTTCTAGCTCTAGCAGGACTTT
>NW_007728707.1:14974-15525 GCF_000696425.1 Galeopterus variegatus | reverse complement strand
TGCTGAGTGCTGCTGTTTAACTTTGCCTGGTGCAACTTTGGCTTTGAAAAAAGTAAAATGTAGAAGCCTTAAAGCCATATAGATTTTTTCACCTTCCATTCTATTTATTAGAGTTGTCGTATGTATTCCAACAACATTAATTAATCCCCACTTCTGAGACGGTGGTAACATTTTGGTATTCAAGACTCATATACACATTAAAGAATTAAAGAGGAGAAAAACAGGCTATCACGTTTGTCTGGACATTTTACTGTGTTGGTAGCAAAAAGTTCCTTTCACGTCTTTTTGGGATGTCTGTCCGTGTTGTCTGGAGGTGAAGTCTCCTGCTTTTCTCCCGTCTTCCTGAGCCTTTGTGTGTCTCTGGTTTTGTTTGCCTTCCCTCCTAAAGACGTCTCTGCTGTGTCGTGTGCCCTGGGCTAGTGCTTCTTTTCTTTCAGTACTTTCAGGACATTCTTCCTGTCCCTTCTGGCCTCCTAGTGTGAGCGCTCACACACACCTATTTCGTCATTGGAGCACCTAATTGGATGTACACTTTAGACACCTACTCTTTT
>NW_007728707.1:12112-13212 GCF_000696425.1 Galeopterus variegatus | reverse complement strand
GGTCTGATGATCCAAGATTGGCCGTGTTGTTGTCCTGATGGACATAAACAACCTCATAGAACATTAACCTCGGATGAGATCACTGTCATAGACTGAATGTCTGTTTGTTCACTCTCCACTCTTGCCCCCTCCCCTGCAACTTTCTGTGTGGAAGCCCTAATCCCATGCAATGGTATTTGGAGTTGAGGCCTTTGGGAGGTAATTACTTGTAGATGAGGTCATAAGGATAGAACCCCAGGATGGGATTAGTGCTGCTACAAGAAGAAGAGACACCAGAGTTTTCTCTCTCTCTTCCATATGCAGACACAGTGAGAATTCAGCTATCTCCAAGGCAGGAAGACAGATCTCTGCAGGAACTGAATCTGCCAGCACCTTGATCTTGGACTTCCCAGTCCCTAGAAATGTAAGACATCATTTTCTGTTGTTTAAGCCACCCAATTGATAGTATTTGGTTATCACAACCTGAGCCATCTAAAGCAGTCACTCTGAGTCCATAAGAACATAAAAATCCTGCCATAAGCAGGCAAGCAGCTGAGCACACCCAGGGTCCTAGGCAGGAGCTGAGGATAGTCCCCTCTGCCCAGAAACAGGCCAGGAATACACCGAGAACACCACTTCAATGTGAGTGGCCCACCACAGTCACTGCCATAGCCATGGCTACTGCAAAAGTGGCTCAACATCACAGCAATAGCCTCAGCTGCTGTGTAGGCAGCCTGCTAGACACATGACTGCACTGACACAAAGAGAGTCACCAGCAGAGACTGGAAAAAGAAGAGGGCATCTTTCTCCTCAAAGCCCACTCCAGAGTAATAGAAGCAACTGCTCTACCAGATAACTAGACACCAATGCAGAGGTACTAGAAATATGAAAATCCAAGAAAATATGACATCACCAAAAGAATAAAGTCATTCTCAAATACTAGACCTTATAGAGCAAGAAACCCTCGAAACGACTTAGGAATTCTAAGCAACAACCTTAAGGAAACTCACTGAGATACGAGAAATAATCCAGGATATGAAGGAGGAAATTTGCAAAGTGGTTAATACCTTAAAAAAGAATGTGGCAGAACTCAAGGAACTGAAAGATTCATTCAACGAAAG
>NW_007728707.1:9547-10548 GCF_000696425.1 Galeopterus variegatus | reverse complement strand
AAAAAAAAAAAAAAAAAAAAGCAGAGCCAGCTGGGTGTGCTTTCGTGCCTGCCCGCCCCTCTGCGGGCACCCTCCCTGGAGCTTAGGGAAGTGGAAATGCTAGAAATAACGTGTGGGAGTATTTCCCTGAGTCCACCTGATCTTAGTAACCGCAGAAACTACTGAGGTGGCAAACAGTCTAACAGGCCGTGTGGAGGGAGGCACAGCATGTGTGAAGGGGCTTAGCTACTGCCAAGTCCTGAGTGACGATTTGAGTCCAGCATGCTACATTAGGAGCATGAAATGTTGGAGAAGTGGGAAGAATTTATTTCAAAAAACCAAATATGACCTGCCTTCAGCATTGTTGGTTCTTTCTGTGGGTCTGTTTGTGATAAAACATACTTTTCATCAAAAACTATTTTTATAACATTTTTTTTTTTGTCTTTTTCGTGACCGGTAAGGGGATCGCAACCCTTGGCTTGGTGTTGCCCGCATCGCACTCAGCCAGTGAGCGCACCGGCCATTCCTATATAGGATGCGAACCCGCAGCGGGAGCGTTGCTGCGCACCCAGCACCGCACTCTCCCGCGCATGCCACGGGGCCGGCCCTTTATAACATTTTGACAAATCAATACACATTTTAGAAAAAATTTTTTAGAAAATACGTACAAATACAAATAAGAAAAATTAAAATCACTCATATTCTTATCACTTGGCAACTACAAAAAACTTAGGATTTTGGTGTGTCTTTCCTATATATGTGTGTATGTATATCTGTATGGACAGATATGAGTTTTACTGTTGAATATTTCAAATGTACGAAAAGTTTTTTAAAATAATAAACAGGCATGATGAACTTCCTGGCTAAAAAACATGATCAGAGCCCCACGAATAGCCCTCTCCAATCCATCCCATATTCTTCCTCCACTAATCTGAATTTAGTCCTCATAACATACAGTTGCCTTAGGCTTTATTATGTATGTATGCGTTCCTAAACAATACAGAGACTTATTTTGCATATTT
>NW_007728707.1:6158-8075 GCF_000696425.1 Galeopterus variegatus | reverse complement strand
CCGGTGCGGGGGCGACACTGAGGGTTGCGATCCGTTGCCGGACACGGAAAAAGACCAAAAAGAAAAAAGAAAAAAAAAAAAAAGAAAAACAAATTAAAAAATGATAGAACTAAATCCAAACATATCAATAATTACATTCCATGCAAATGGTCTAAGCACATTAATTAAAAAATAGATCATCAGAATGCTTTGAAAAACTATATATTGTTGCTTTACAACAGTAACAGTAATAGTTTATGCATAGAAAATCTCTATATACAGAGATCGTTGGAATACTTAAAAACAACTGTATACTGTCTACAAGAAATGTACTTTAACTTGGGCACTGGTGCTGACCGTCAGCTCTTGCCCCGTGAATATGTATAATCAATAATAGTAATAAAATAATAAATGTGGTGATATAGGTAAGTGTGAAGGTTAGTTCTAGGTGTCAACTTGATTAGATGAAGGAATGCTGAGAAACCTAGTAAAGCTGTCTTTTTTAGTTTGTCCACAAGGGTGTTTCCAGCAGAGATTAGCATGAGAGCCTAAGTGGACTGGGTGGGAAAGACCCGCCTTCAGTGTGGGCAGGAATCATCCAATCTGCTTGGGCCCTGGAGAGAACAAAAAANTGTACAAATACAAATAAGAAAAATTAAAATCACTCATATTCTTATCACTTGGCAACTACAAAAAACTTAGGATTTTGGTGTGTCTTTCCTATATATGTGTGTATGTATATCTGTATGGACAGATATGAGTTTTACTGTTGAATATTTCAAATGTACGAAAAGTTTTTTAAAATAATAAACAGGCATGATGAACTTCCTGGCTAAAAAACATGATCAGAGCCCCACGAATAGCCCTCTCCAATCCATCCCATATTCTTCCTCCACTAATCTGAATTTAGTCCTCATAACATACAGTTGCCTTAGGCTTTATTATGTATGTATGCGTTCCTAAACAATACAGAGACTTATTTTGCATATTTAAACAATTTTTAAATAGTGTACTGTGTGCATCCTTCCCACGAGCTGCTTTTTACATTTAATAAAATTTGGGATGTGACTTGCTCAGGTTGATATAATGTTGCTTGTTTAACTGCTGTAGAGTATTCCATTGCATGAATGTGCCAACATTTATTTATTTTCCTGCTGTTTCTGATTTTTTGCTATTGCAAATAGTGCTGCTGCAAATACACTTTGAGTACCTGGGCACCAGGGTAGATGCTTTGTTAGGTCATTGCGTGAGCAATCTCATCCACTCCCCTCCTCCTGCTGTGCCCCTCTGCCAAGTGGTTATAAGAATTTACACTCTCACTAGCAGGGCATAAAATTTCTCATTGCTCCAAATCTTCACCAATAATTTATTTGACTGTCTTAACACCCCCTTCACCCTTAAGAATATGCAGTGATATCTCCTTGTGGTTCTAGTTGGCATTTCACCAAGTTAAGTATATTTTCATATACTTATTGGCCTTTCATACTTTTTTTGAGTTGCTTCTTCCTTCTCTATGCATTATTTTATTGACTTTTTCAGAAGATCCTTCCATACCTTGGGTCATGAGAATATTTTCTTCTAAATATATTTAAAATGTGATTTTTACAGTTAAGATTTAACCCATTTAAATTTGATTTTTGTAAGTGTGACCTAAAGTAGAGATGCACGATTGTTATTCCTAGGCCAACCACTTAAGTATTCAGATATATTATCAAAAACAATTAAAATGGAATACCAAAAACAGTTCACATAACCCAAAAGAAGGTAAAAAAGAGGAAACAGAGAAACTATAAACAAGTTGCATGAATGAAAAACAAATTAAGGGCCGGCCCGGTGGCGCACTGCGATAGTGTGCCGCTTGGGAAGTGCAGCGGTGCTCCCGCCGAGGGTTCGGATCCCACATACAGACCGGTTCCCACTCACTGGCTGAGCGAGGCG
>NW_007728707.1:3885-5640 GCF_000696425.1 Galeopterus variegatus | reverse complement strand
ATAAATGTGGTGATATAGGTAAGTGTGAAGGTTAGTTCTAGGTGTCAACTTGATTAGATGAAGGAATGCTGAGAAACCTAGTAAAGCTGTCTTTTTTAGTTTGTCTACAAGGGTGTTTCCAGCAGAGATTAGCATGAGAGCCTGAGTGGACTGGGTGGGAAAGACCCGCCTTCAGTGTGGGCAGGAATCATCCAATCTGCTTGGGCCCTGGAGAGAACAAAAAAACAGAGAAAAAAGGTGAATCTCTCCCTACCCACTGAGGCTGGGATACACTCTTCTGTCCTGTCCGTGGACATCATTTTGGGTTCCAGGACTTACACCAAGGACAGCATCAGCTTTCCTGGTTTTGAGCCTTCAGACTCAGACTGAGCCACGCTACTGGTATCCAGTTTGCAGACGGCCTATTGTGGGACTTTTCTTCACAATTGCATGAGCTAATTCCTCTAATAAACCCCCTCTCATATATATAACATATTGTATTGATTCTGTCTCTCTGGAGAACCCTGACTAATACAGTAAGTTAAAAATAAAAGGATAGATGAAGATACACCATGCAAACACTGAAGAAAACAGAACTGAAGTGTGCATATTAATATCAGACAAAGTAGACTTCAGAAAAAAGAGAATTATCAGGGATAAAGACGGACATTCCATAATAATGAAGGTGTCAGTTTGTTGAGAAGACACGACAATCCTAAATGTGTATACACCTAACATCAGAGCTTCAAAATACAGTGAACAAAAACTGAGAGAACTGAAAGAAGCATTCTACAAATTCACGATTGTAGTTGGAGATTTTAACACTCCTCTGTTAGTAATTGATAAAACTGGTAGAAAGTCAGCAAGTATAGAGAACAGAACAGCACATCAACCAACGGTATGAAACCGGAATCTATAGACACTCCACCCAGTGCGGTAGGATATACTTTCTCTTCAAGTACATGTAAAACATTCACCAAGGTAGACTGTAAGTCAAGCCTTAGCAGGTGTAAAAGGATAAAGCATATATGACACAATGATATACAGCTGGAAGTCAGCAAAAAAAAGATAACACAAAATTTTCCAAATACCTAGAAATTAACCAGCTCACTTCTATTTTTTATTTTTATTTTTTTTAGCAGGGTGAAAAGGAGACTTGTTTTTCGCTGAATAGCCATGTGTTCCTTTTGAATTTGGTACCATGTGTATGTGTTATCTACACACACACACACACACACACACACACACACACACACACAGCCAGGAGTAATCAGTGATAATAACAAACTTAAAAGAAAGAATCTGTCTGTGAATTGAAGGAGATTGGAAAAGGGAGTCAGAGAAACACATTTTTTCTGCTTTTCCCAGTTCTCTCCAAGAGGGAGGTCTGAGGTGCAATATCCCTGCAAAGCTTCTTCATTCCCAGTTGACTTCCTCCCCACCTGGCCTTCCTTTGGATGGAGAATTATGGGCTGGAAGCACTAAAAGTTCGAGAGGAGGAGAGCCCCAGTGTGCATGGTATTCCACCTTGCTTTTTATTTTATTTTATTTTACTTTGTCAATATACAATGTGGTTGATTATTGTGGCCCATTACCCAAACCTCCCTCCTCCCTCTCCCCCCTCCCTCCCAACAATCTCCTTTCTGTTTGCTTGTTGTATCAACTTCAAGGAATTGTAATTGTTATGTCTTCCCCCCTCCTTGGTTTTTTTGAGTATTTATTTATTTATTTTTAGCTCCCACAAATAAGTGAGAACATGTGATATTTCTCTTTCTG
>NW_007728707.1:0-2885 GCF_000696425.1 Galeopterus variegatus | reverse complement strand
AGAACTGGATATCCATATGCAGGAGAATGAAACTAGACCCATACCTTTCACCATACACTAAAGTCAACTCAAAATGGATTAAAGAACCAGCTCACTTCTAAATAGTGGATGGGGCAAAGAGGAAGTCTCACAGGAAATTAGAAAGTATTTTGAACTAAACAAAATTTCAGAATTTATGAGATATAGATAAGGCAGTGCTTACAGGCAAATGTACAGCACTAAATGCCTACATTACAAAAAGAAAAAAACTAGGTGTCTGCAAGTGCTCTGAGCACAAGCCCTTCTTCTAGGCTACAGGCACGTCAAGAAAAAAACTAGGTCAAAGAATAGAAATAGAATACAAATAGGTCAAAAAATAGAAATTGGTCAAAGAAATAGGTAACAAAAAATAGGCCAAAGAATAACAAAAAAGACACAATCTACCAATATCAGGAAAGAAGGAAAATAACTACAAGGCAAAACAACATCAAAAAGATATAAAGAGAACACTATGGACAACTCTACACACATAAAATGGACAATTTATTTATTTATTTATTTTTTAAAAAAGATGACCGGTAAGGGGATCTTAACCCTTGACTTGGTGTTGTCAGCACCACGCTCACCCAGTGAGCAAACCGGCCATCCGTATATGGGATCCGAACCCGTGGCCTTGGTGTTATTAGCACCGCACTCTACCGAGTGAGCCACGGGCCAGCCCTAAAATGGACAATTTAGATAAAATAGAAAACTCAATCACAAACTTGTAAAACTCATTTAAGATGAAATTGATAATTGGAACAGTCCTATAACCATTGAAGAAACTAAATTTGTGGTCAAGACCTAGTGAAAAAAGAAATCTCTGATCCTAGATGGTTTCAATGCCAATTCTACTAAACATTTAAAGAAGATATAGCACCAAATCTACTCTGTCTGTTCCAGAAAAATAACACAAAAGGGAACATGTCCCAACTCACCTTATGAGGACAACATTATCATGATCTCCAAATCTATAACAGTACAAAAAAGAGAAAATGACAGACCCATATCCTTCATGAACGTAAATACAAAATACACAACACAACAGAGCAAATCAAATTTAGTAATATACGAAAAGGAAAAGAATAATGCACCACAAGCAAATGGGGTTTATCTTGGGACTGCAAGCTTGCTTTATTTACTGAAAGTCTGTCATGTAATTCACTATGTGAATGGACTAAAAAAGAAAGATCACACATCATATCCACTGAGGCAGAAAAAGCATTTGACAGAAGTCCACCCCAGTTGTGATAAAACAAAACAAAACAAAAACTCCCAGCAAAATAGGGATAGAAGGTACTTCCTAAACTAGATGTAAGAAAACTACAAAACTCTATTGCTTACATCACACTTAATGGTGAGACTGAATGTTCCCCCCCTGAAATTAAGAACAGACAGATCTACTCTTAATACTCATTTTGACATTATCCCAGAAGTCCTAGCAGCTCCAGTTGAAAAAATAAAAGTGTAGAGGTTGTAAAGGAAGAAATTAAACTGTCATTATTCACAGATGACATGATTGTCTGTATAGAAAATCCTAAAAAAATCCTAAAAAAAAATCTGTAAAAACAACGTGTAGAACTAATAAGTGAGTTTGACAAGGCCTCACAATACAAGATCATGGCAGAAAAATCATAATTGGAAACCAAATTTTTATAAAATGCCGTATACAATAGCCCTCCCCAAATTAAATACTTAGGTATGAATCTAACAAAAACATGCACTGATTTGTATTATGAAAACTACAAAATTTGAAGAAAGTAATTTAGAAAGACCTAAATAAATGGAGAGACAGATCACATTCTTGGATGGAAAGACTCAACACAGTAAAGATATCAGTTCTCCTTAAAAAATCTATAGATTAATTACAATTTCAATCAAAATCCCAGCAGGTCTATTTTGTAGATGTAGACAAGCTGACTCTAAAATGTATATGAAGATAGGAAAACTAGAACAGCTTAAACAGTTTTGAAAAAAAAAATAAAGAAGATTCACATTAGCCAACTTTAAACTTACTCTGAAGTTATAGTGTCAAGCCAGCATGATATTGATGAAGGGATAAACACACAGATCAATGGAAAAGAACAAAGAGCCCAGAAATAGACCCATACAAATATGGCTAATTGATCATTTGATTATTGAAAAGGTGACATATGCAGAATAAATAAATCTTGGTTTAAACCTCATAACTCATGTAAGATTAACTCACATGGATCATAGATCTAAGTATGAAATATGAAGGTACTTAAGTTAGTGGAAAAAGAATTAAAAGATAATTTGAATCTTTCCATGAACTTTTTGAAGTACCTCATATAAAAATATACACTTTTAGGTAAAAAAGAGGAGAAAATCTTACTCTGCTAGAGTTAGGCAAGGGGTTTATAGATATGGCACTGAAAGTAAAACCCAACAAAGAAAAAAATCAATAAATTGGACTTTATCATTATTATAACGTTTTGTTATGTGAAAGGCACTGTTAAGAGAATGAAGGAGGAGCTACAGACATGGAGAAAATATTTGTAAATCACACATATGATGAGGACTCATATGCAGAATATGTAAAGAACTTTCCAAAAAAACCAAATTAAAAACAACCCAATTAAAAAAGAGGAAAACAAAAATGAGGCAAAAACTTGAACACATGCTAAGGAAAGGATACACAGCAGGCACATGAGCCATGACAAGATGCTCAACACTGTCAGTCATTAGGGAATTGCAAATGGAACCCACGATGCGATCCCACTACACACCTATTAGAACGTTAAAAATTAACAGTCCCAAGCTGGCAACGATGTGGAGCAGCAGAAACTCTAATACATCGCTGGTGGGAAAGCAAAATGGCCCAGCCATGCTGGAAAACTGGGAGT
>NW_007728706.1:284537-286075 GCF_000696425.1 Galeopterus variegatus | reverse complement strand
AAATAAATAAATAAAACCCCTTTCCACTTAAACTAGCTTGAGTAGATGCTGTTGTCTGCAACTAAGAACCCCAATCCTTGTAAGATCCTTGGTCTCACTTACCGATGCTCTAATCATTCTTGTACTTCCCTCCTGAGTCCTCCTCAACCAGGAGTCCCATCTCAAAGCTCTGTCCCCGCTCTCTTTCATACAGGAGTCACATGACTCATGCCCACACGCCCCGTCCTCCCAGACGTTCTCCCATCGCATGATCACATCTAAATAACTCCCCCTTGTTCTGCAACATTCCCGATCTCCCCACCTTCTCCAAAAAATAACCAAACCAGGACTCTTCACCGAAGAACAACACAGTTAGGGACTATTGCCTCAAAGGCAAACGTCTTGAATTTAGCATTGAAGTAGCATCACAGAAGAAAATGTAAGAAAGTCTTATCTACCAAAAGAAAAAAACAAAGTCAGATGCCAGATACCTGCAGTATACCAGTTTTTAAAGATTTGATCCTTTTTTTGTAAAATATCTTAATATAAAATTTTAAACAAAAATGACCTAAAAGAGCCTGCTTTGAAGGGTAAGAGTGTATAAGATTGATAAAATAGCATCTTGCTAGACATGTCTATAAAAATTGGTTAAAAGATATTATTTACCCAGTGAACCATAAGGGCTCAAAAACCAAACAAACAAAATAACAACAAAAAAAAGCCCAAACCCAAACACAATAACAGTCCCTCAGGTAAATGCCCCTTCAGACAGTTTTTTAAATGTGTATCATTTGCTTGATAAAGCATAGCAGCCTATCGAGAGAGGAGTTATGGTCTGCTGCATAAATAGGCATTTGGACAGCTTTAAAAATGCCACTATTTACACCCAAAGGCTGAGTGAAAATCCCAACAGAATGTGGTCATTATGAGCAAAGAGCAACCACTTTTCAAAACCAAGAGGTGATCTGGCCACATGGTGTCTTTAAAACTTTTCTTCTCCAAGAGCTGCACAAACACCTACTTATTTACTTATTTAGATGACTGCTAGTCACTTGTGAGCCTGGGTTGTGGGTGGGGTCCCTGCCCTTTGTGAGTGAATGACCCTCCCAGAGCTCACTCAAGCCAGCTCAGGGTTCTCAACCTTAGCTGCTCATCAGAATCACCTGGGGAGCCTGTCCAGGCCCCATCCCAGAGGGGCTGGGACAATGGTTGCTTTAAAAGCTCCCCAGGCAATTCTGATGTGTAGTCAGGGATGAGAACCACCAGACTGGATAGAGTCTGAAGCCCAGAGAGGCCAAGATCACACAGTAAGGCTAGGGGAGAACCTAGGTGCCTGGATCCTGGGTTTTCATTCTTAGTGAGGCTCCACGTCCTCTCCTTTCCTTTCGGAGTGACTCCTTTGATTTTGTTGTTGTTGTTGTTGCTGTTTGTTTTGTTTTTGCAGTTGGCCAGCACAGGGATCTGAACCCTTGACATTGGATATAACAATGTGCTCTAACCAACTGAGTAACTGGCCAACCCTTGGTTTTCTTTTAATATGATTTTATGCTTTTTTTTTT
>NW_007728706.1:271328-283849 GCF_000696425.1 Galeopterus variegatus | reverse complement strand
TATATATATATATATATACATATATACATATATATGGGATTTTATTTTGGTTTTTTGGCATCTGGCCTGTCCAGGGATATGAACCCTTGACCTTGGTGTTATAACTCTGTACTTTGATCAACTGAGCTAACCAGCCAGCCCTTGCCTCTATATTTAAAGCATATCAATAGTGTATAGTAGTTGTACAATTATATTACGAAACATTTAAAAAAATATAAGGGGAATGTATTAGTCTGTTTCTGTTGCTTATAACAAAATACCTGGAACTGGGTAATTTATAAGAAAATGAAATTTATTGCTTACAGTTTTGGAGGATGGGAAGTCCAAAGTCCAGGGAACACATCTGGTGAGGGTCTTGGTGGTGGCAACAGTGACCCAAGGGTCTCACATAGCAGAAACGGTGGAGCGGAGAGAGGGACAGTCTCTTCATGCTCCCCTTTTAAAGCCCTCACAACCATGCCCTGACCACCAGCACTGGACCGGGACCGGCAACGGGATCGCAACCCTCAGTGTTGCCCCCGCGCCTCGCTCAGCCAGTGAGCGGGAACCGGTCTGTATGTGGGATCCGAACCCTCGGCGGGAGCGCTGCCGCGCTTCCCAAGTGGCGCACTAGCGCAGTGCGCCACCGGGCCGGCCCCTGAC
Organism: Galeopterus variegatus; assembly: GCF_000696425.1. Classification (NCBI taxonomy): domain Eukaryota; kingdom Metazoa; phylum Chordata; class Mammalia; order Dermoptera; family Cynocephalidae; genus Galeopterus; species Galeopterus variegatus. The sequence continues at coordinate 283,207 of NW_007728706.1, read as the reverse complement.
CACCATTTTTAATCCATTCACCACAGCATGGTCCTACAATCTAATCAGATCTTCAAAGCCCCGCCTTTCAATTACCATAATAGGATTTCCCACCCTCTTACCACTGTCACAGTGGGGGTCAAGTTTTGGGGGGACACTCAATCCAGGGCAGGAGAAAAATTTATTTCCATTCCACAAATGCCACTTCAATTATCACTTTTGTATATTCCCTGAGATCCTGTTTTCTTCTCTATATATTTTCCTTATTTGTAAGTATGAGTTTATATGTTTGTATATTTTTAAATGTTGTACTCCAAGTATTTTACCTAACTGGAAAGTCTCTGTTGTTTTTATATTAATTTTAAAACTAATAGATATTCACTAAAAATGTCAAGGAATATAAACATGCATGATAGAAAATGAAAGGTCCTAAACTCTCCCCATCCCAGTTCCTAGAGGAAAAAAAATGTGTGTTTTTTCAATATATATTCTGAGAGGAGATTGTATGATGGGTGAAGTTCTTTGGTTTTTGTTTTGTTTTGTTTTGTTTTTCTTTTTCCCACTTAACAGAATGCCTTGGGCATCTTTTCATGTCAGTACACACTGGTCTACCTCATTCACAGTATTCCACTGGATGGACTTTGTTTTGTTTTGTTTTTCTTTTTCCCACTTAACAGAATGCCTTGGGCATCTTTTCATGTCGGTACACACTGGTCTACCTCATTCACAGTATTCCACTGGATGGAGAGTCCATAACTCAGTTAACCAATCTCCTAGTGAAACATTTAAAAAGCCTTTTCTATCAAAAACAAGTGACTAACCAAGTAAATGTCCGGGCTTCCTAGAGCAGGCTACAAACTGGACGCTGCTAACCCTCCAAGGGGCACCACCCAGATGCCAGCATCCTAGTGCACACACTGTACCCTGAAGATAGAGGAATCCTGTAATTGAGTCCTGGACCTACTGTAGAAAAAGCAACCCACAAGGAAGGACACTGATAATTTGCTTCACATCCAAGGCAATTCAAAGAACAGGGAGGCCAAGCCCAGGATGCACCCGATCTAAGTGTGCTTTTAGAAATCACCAGAGCTGCCATAATTCAAGGACTTCAGGACTCCTGCCCAGACTAACCTTTGTTTCCCTGGTCCTGCCTCCTGCTGCCATTGAGGGATGGGAAACAAAATGTAAATAGAGCAATTCCGCTGCAGCAACACAGGTGTTTTGTTTTTTCAAACACCAAGGAGGCAAAGAAAATTGAAACTCATTGCCAAAAGAGTGAATTTTGCAGAAAACAATTGAGCAATGGTTCAGGAGCCTTAAAAATGCTATTGAACCTTGGACCCAGAGATGCTACTCTTAGGAAACACAGCCTAAGAACATAATCAGTTTTGTGCAGAAATATTAAAAGCCCAGACCCTGGAGGCAAACGGCCAGGGTTTGAAGCCTGGATCCCCTCGTTACTAGCATGTGACTTTGGTTACTTCTCAGTGCCTGTTTCCTCATCTTTAACATGAGAATAATACCTGTACCTCCTCAGTGGCTGTGGTGAAGATTGGGTGAATTAGCTGACATCAGCTATTTAGAAAAGGACCCCAAAATCTTTGTAAATGTTGGCTATTATCATTTGTAACAGCAAAAATTGTTAGGGAAGCAGCAAAATAAATGATGGGTTATTACGGGGACCATGAAAAATTACCATAGGAAAATTATTAGACATCACAGGACTGTAAGATTCTGAGCATTTTTATATTTTTATGTATTTTATGAGGTTTTCTACAATAAGCATTAATTACTTTTATAATCAGGGATAGTTTGTTTTTTAATAAAAAAGCATCTTGGGATATATACGTACCTCAATCCATGCTAATTCTTTTCTCCCCACACGGCAGTGCTACCTCAGACCCAGGGGTTAGCGATGGTTTCTCTGCTCTCTGGGTCTCTCCAGCGTGCGTGGCCCTTCCCGCACCCCTGCCCGCCTGTCTTCTAGCTCCTCTCCTCTCCCCCCTACACGGCCTCTTCTCAGGACAGGAGTCTATGAACTTGCTCAAGCTCAATTGTAAAAGACTGTTAAGGCTTAAAACATTATGCTTGCCACAAGAGTATATGTTTTACCAGCAAAGACCAAGGACAAAATCCCTAGAGTGGAAGTTTAGCAACATCAAGATAACGGAGGAGGCTGCAGCATAAACAGGAGGGCAATGGTTTCCCGAGGCTCCCAAAATCAAAGCCTGGTGATTCATTAAGTTGATTCATTCTGGCTCAGTTCAAAAACCACAGACAGTTCAAAGTGAGAAGATCCTTATCTCCTGAGAGGTACAGACCTTGATAAAATGAACAGGAATGAATCAGAGTCAGCGGTTGTAGCAAGGGCTACTTTGGCCAGGAGAGCGTGTGACTCTCTGTAACATATGACAGGTCTTTAATGAGCCTCTAGGGTGTTGAGAAAGAGCCCTGGGGAATTATGCCAATTCCTTAGGGAGGGCAAGAAAACACCAGTGACCTCCAAGAACTGGACACGCCTGACTTTCTGCCCACCACGAGTAGAAGGAAGGAAAAATGGGCGGCCTGCCTGAGTTCAGAGGGTGCTGTCCTGGGAAAAGGAAATGATTAGAATTTACATCGGAGCCTAGGTTTGTAACAAAGAAATTGCTTTATAATTTAGAAATTATTCATTCCTCCCTGTGCTGTGGCCTCAATGGGCGGCCTGCCTGAGTTCAGAGGGTGCTGTCCTGGGAAAAGGAAATGATTAGAATTTATATCGGAGCCTAGGTTTGTAACAAAGAAATTGCTTTATAATTTAGAAATTATTCATTCCTCCCTGTGCTGTGGCCTCATCCCAGGAAGTAGCAAGTCAACTGTATCCGATGAGGGATTAAAGACAATAAATAAAAGAGTAGCAATTAATCGTGCATCCTGATTTTACAGGCGGGGGTGCCTGGGTCATGCTTGAGTGGCTTATCAAATTTAGCTCTATTATGACTGTCTTGTAGTTCAATTGATGTTTGCACTCACATCCGAAGGCACTTGTACCACGAGGCTTTTCAGATATAAAAGAATTTAAACGTATAGATTGTTATAGGATTCTATCATCCTTACAGCATGAGGCAAAAGTGTTGAAATGGCAGTTTAATGAGTCATGCAAAGAGGCTCAGTATTCAAAGTCACTGATTCAATTACTTTTCCCCCTCCAAAGGCCATTCGAGGCAGAATGAAATGGCTGTTTTCTAGATGTCTTGGTTCTGACATGTCTTTTTGTAATTCTTGCCATTTCCTGACTTTTTAAAAAGCCAAGGCATTCCAGCAGCCAAACCCTGATAACCAGAATCATTATCAGAGTAAACAAGAAAAAATAAATAAATAAAACAACGTGAGGGAATGGTACTTTATTTATTTACTTTTTATTTTTTTGTCTTTTTCGTGACCAGTAAGGGGATCGCAACCCTTGGCTTGGTGTCGCCTGCACCACGCTCAGCCAGTGAGCTCACCGGCCATCCCCATACAGGATCCGAACCCGCGGCACCACGGTGCCGGCCCGGAATGGTACTTTAAATGCAGGGCTCACAATGAATCCACCCCCTCCTGTGCTCTTATTCCCAGGGCAGAATTTGGAGGCAGGCACAGGTTAAGGGCCCTGGCTGAAATGTGGTAAAATCCTGCTCCTCTCCCGGCCTGTCGGAGTCCTTGGCCCGAGACCTTTGAAGGTGCCCTCAACAGCCCCAACAGGCAAAGGTTTCTCTGCTTGAATGACAAATCTAATTTTAACAGTGCACTAATTCCTTCATGTGCTGCCCTACATGTTTTCATCCTCAGCCCATAATTTTACCTGCCAACTCAGGTAAATAGTCTTCAATAAGACAAAGGCTTTGAAAGGTTATACTGTACTTGATTTTGTGCTGAGACTTTGTACTTTCACTGGTGAGTCCTAAGAAGAGAGATTTTGGCCTAAAAGCCATGTGTCAGTCGTCCCAAAGCACCACCTCCTAATAGCACTTTCAGGGAGGGAAGGACAGGTATATCTGCCCAACAAACTGCTTGACCACTGCTCCTTCACGCTGTGCTTTCCTCCCCCCTGGTGTGAGTGGACAGAGGGGACTGAAAAATGTCCCCCTTGCGTCCGCCTCTCATCTCCCTCTGTGACATCGCTGCACACTATTATGCAGATGTATCAGAACTGATGGGCTGAGACAGCTGAAGGAAATGACCACGTAGGAGAGGAGAATTTAAAATTGAACAGTAATATGACTTTTCCCATAATACAATGATAATAAGAAAGAAAATAATAAGAAAAGGAACAAAATGTAAAGTACCAGGTACTGTACTACATAGAAGTCAAGAGAAAATACAAAAAATCTCTAAACATACAAAGAGTTAACCAGGATGCTGAAATTCGGTCTCTACTTCCCTCCCACAGCATTAGATGAGATAGCACAGTTTGTCTATAGCACACATGGTTGGGCAAATCAGACAATGCAAGGTTTCCAGAAACCCCATGAGTTTTAATAACTGGATTTTAGGAAACCTTTGTAATTTGTAGCTTGGCAATTTGTGATACTCAGGTCCACAGCCACAGATGAGTTTCATATCAATGTCATGTGAATGAGGGTTAATGAGGGTTCAATGTCATGTGAATGAGGCTTCATGAGGGTTCTATGTTTTCCAAAGGCACAGTCTCATAGTTTTGGACTCCCTAATTCATTAGATATCCAGCAGGTATGGATATTGTATTAGTTTGCTAGGGCTGCCTACAGACTGGGTAACTTAAACAACAGAAATGTATTGTCTCACAGTTCTGGAAGCTGGAAGTCCAAGATCGGGGTGCCAGCAGGTTTGGTTCCTTCTGAGGGCCTTGAGAGAAGGATGTGTCCCAGGCCTCTCCCCTAGTGTCTGATGGTGTGCTGGCAATCTTCACCGTTCCTTGGCTTGTAGAAGCGTTACCCTGACCTCTGCCTTCATCTTCACATGGCGTTCTCCCTGTGTGAATGTCTCTGTCCAAATTTCCCCCTTTTTATAAAGACACCAGGCATATTGGATTAGGGGGTCTGCCCTACTCCAGTATGACATCATCTTAACTAACTGAATCTGCAAGGACCCCACTTCCAAATAAGGTCACAATCAGAGGTACTGGGGTACCTCTTATGCAGCAGCTGTGGCAGGGTTTGGGGCATCCAGTCCCTAATTTCGCAGGTGCCAAAGAATGGGAAGCAGCAGCAATGGTGCTTCTGCTAGAATCCAGGTTTGCAAACCTCACTGTGCTTCTGCTAGAATCCAGGTTTGCAAACCTCACTGTGCTTCTGCTAGAATCTAGGTTTTGAAAACCTCACTGGGAATCAGTCATTTGCCAATTAACTCAAATGACTTCAAAACATAAATTCTTGGGGGACACAACTCAATCCATAACAGATAATTTTTTCTTTATGGTGACTCATTAGAATTTGCCTGTATAAATCTGGCCTTGGTTAGAAACAAAACTGATTTATAAATGAAGAAAAATAATACTGTATTTGTTAAACAAAAAAAATTCTAAAAACTGAGAGACCTTGGGTGAGTCCCTTGTCTGGATTCTGTGTTTTTATCTATAAAAATGAAGGATTTGGGATAATCTCTAAAGGCNTACCCTGACCTCTGCCTTCATCTTCACATGGCGTTCTCCCTGTGTGAATGTCTCTGTCCAAATTTCCCCCTTTTTATAAAGACACCACGCATATTGGATTAGGGGGTCTGCCGTACTCCAGTATGACATCATCTTAACTAGCTGAACCTGCAAGGACCCCACTTCCAAATAAGGTCACATTCAGAGGTACTGGGGTTAGGACTTCAAAACATAAATTCTTGGGGGACACAACTCAATCCATAACAGATAATTTTTTCTTTATGGTGACTCATTGGAATTTGCCTGTATAAATCTGGCCTTTGTTAAAAACAAAACTGATTTATAAATGAAGAAAAATAATATTGTATTTGTTAAACAAAAAAAATTCTAAAAACTGAGAGACCTTGGGTGAGTCACTTGTCTGGATTCTGTGTTTTTATCTATAAAAATGAAGGATTTGGGATAATCTCTAAAGGCTTTTACGGTATTAGAAATTTAAGTTCAAATGGCACAGAGGAGAATTTATATTAACAATAAAATGCAAAGTACAGTTATGCAATGGGCTTATGGTCAGATAATAGAGACATATCCAAAAATGTTAAAAATAGGTGCTGTGCAGCTGCTGAGACCAACAGCTGCTCCTACAGGCGTTGTGTGCACACAATTGTTAGTGAGTGACCGGATGTAGGCAAGAAATTCTGGTTCCCATGATGGACACACTTGCTTCCCCGGGCTCTTTGGCACGGCTACCCTGTGGGCTAAGCAGCCCAAAGTGACCATGGCCAGAAATAACAACTAAATCAAAGCTAATCATAAATGCACAGGTATTCTGAAGACTGGGGGTCAGATCTCTCACAGGGTGCAAATATTTGATCGCTAAAAAACATCTTCTTTGATACAGGTCACAAAGCAAACTCCCCAGTAACACTATTCTCTGAAACAATCATGTTCACAGGGCCACAAAAATCCCAGAACCTGTAGCAGCATTATTCTGTTAGGTGATTAACTTAACAATTTAAGCAGACTACAGAAACCACTCTTTAATCTTTCCTTCTATTTTTAAGCAAAGCACTACTAGACTCCCTTGGTTTTCAACACTGAATACAGATCAAAGCTTACTAGCTCTGGAATGTTATTCTTCCACCTTTGTGACAACAGTATTCCCGATCTTAGCTTTTTATAAATAAATATAATATCAGACGGGGAGAAACATAAAGACTAGATGATTGAATTTCTTGCTTTACTCCCTCGTCCTATGCTTGCTCTCAAAATGACAGAATGGTTTGACTTAGCTTCTCTTTTATGTCATTAAAATGTCAATAAGCCAAATCCTCAACTACATACAGTCTTCAAACAAACTTTCTTAAGAGCAGTAAAAAAGTCCATGCCAATTAACTCAAATGACTAACATTGGAATCAATACCAAACAAACAACCTGTTTAAAAGAAGATTGTTTTGCAATAAGTATATTGCCACTCGGGGATGTTTGTTAAGAGGATGTGCCTTTCATAGAGAAATGGTTAAGTAAATTATTAAAGATCTACTTGATGGGATTGTATGTATTGATTTTAAATGATGGCTTTGAACTATATGTAATGACATGAGACAAGTGTATTAATAATGTCAAGGGAAAAAAAGCCGAATGATAAATGTGTTCTTACAAATTAATATATAATGATTAACTGTTAGAATAAAGCCCAGGCCTGCATGATCCAGCCACCTGCCTGGCTCTCTGACTACATCTCCTCCTTCTCTCCTGGTCCCTCGCTGTGCTCCAGCCACCCAGGACCTCTCTCAATGCCTCGTACACACCCAGCTTGTTTGCACCACAGGGCCTTTGCATGAGCTCTTCCCTCTGCTAAAAATGCCCTCTCCCTCTTTTCACATGCTAGCCCCTTCCTAGAAATTCTAGTCATGGCTCAATATCACATCGTCATGAGGCTTTTCCTGAGCACCTGATCTGAAGAAGAGACCTCATGCCTCCTTATCTTACCATGTTATTCAATTTTCTCCATAGGGCTGGTGAATGGCTGTAATTATCCTTATTTCACTTATTTATTTCTTTGTTTTCTTGTTTATGATATCAGGAACTTTGCTTATTGTCTATTATTAGATCCCCAGATCCCAGAATAAAAGTTGATCAGTTAATATCTGTTCTATGTATGAAAGAAAACATATTTAAGGAAAAGGGAGGCAATATGTCAAATTGCCAGCACTTTCTACAAATGTACTGGGGTTAAGGGTGATTTTTTCTCCTTTTTTATACTTTTTATGCTTTCTATAATATTATTCTATTTTATAATTTAGAAAAAAGAAAATTTTAATCTTCCAACATGCCCACATGAGCATAAAAAGGACAGTCCTATTGTGTACTCCAATCTATGATGAATTCATAATTTGCTCTTACTCAACCAACTCTATAGATCCCAAAGAACGTAAGAGAGCTTGCATCTGCTTTTTGAAACTTTAGATCTAATTCAAATATAAACCGATCACATTAAGTCATTCAGAAGTATTGCACTTTTTATCTTTCTTCTGGAAAACAGTATAATGAAAATTAGGTTTAGAAGGTTTACATCAACATGAATCAACCTTTCTGTAAGTACTATGGTGCTATGGTCTGAATGTCCCCCAAAATTGATGTGTTGGAACTTTATCACCAACGTTAGAATAAAAATAAGTGGGGTCTTTAGGAGGTGATTAAGTCCTGAATACAGAGTCCTCATAAATGGGATTAGGGCCCTCATATAAGGGCTTGAGGGAGTGGGTTTTCTCTCTTCTACCATGTGAGCAAACAGCTAGAAGGCCCTCCCAGATACCAAACCTGTTGGCCTTTTAATCTTGTACTTCCCAGGCTCCAGAACTGTGAGAAATAAGTTTCTGTTGTTTATAAGTTACCCAGTCTGTGGTATTAAGTTATAGCAGCACAAATAGACTACAACACACGGGCTCATAATTGCAAAGTTATTATATCAAGTGTAAATAGTTTGCCTTAATTAAAAAAAAAAAACACTAACCTCATTAAAGATCGCATAAAACTGAACCACTATGTTGGTGAAATGAGCAGCATATATCTGGTAAAATGGATAGACAATAACTACACTTGGGAATGTCCATGAATTTTGACCAGAAAACTCTGGAGGGATAAGACAAAAAATAGTGTATTTGAACGTTCGGTGGGTCTTTTGACAAGGATTTTCCTGGTTTTGTAGATGGGGGAAGGGGAGTGAAAAGGAAGGAAAGAAAGAGCAAAACAAAAAGTCCCCAAATCTGAAAAAGACAACATCAAATGGATGTCTCTGCAAACGAATGGCCTCTTCATGCCACCTACTGGACTCTTGCTGCGCTGCTGAGTCATGCCCTAATTTCGAAGGGTGATTCTTGTCCTCTGACAATCCACAAATCCTCCAGTCCTTTCAATCCCCAACTGGAATTCCTTCCTTCCTTACAGGTCCAGAACTGTTAATCGATGCTCGCTGGACACAGGTTCTGGTTTTATTAGCAAAAAGGACCTTCTGAAAATCAACTCATTCTGCAAGACCTTGCTCAAGGCTCCTCCTCTGCAGAACCCACCTGACCTGCCCAGCTGCAGGCTCAGCCCTTCCTTCCTCCGTGTCCTTCCTGGTCGACTGCTCACCTTGCCTTGTGTCGCCTTGTGTCGTGAGGGCTCATGTGTTTTTCTCCCTGCTAGCATGTAAGTACCTGGGGCATGTTGCTGTCTCCCATCTGCTGTGTACCTGGAGTGTCCCAAGGGTGGTGCTAATTCAGCCAGACCTCAATCAAGTGCTAGAACTCATTGCATCCTCACAACAACCCTCTGAGTAGGTATTATTATCCCTATTTCAGAGATGAGGAAACCAAGGCACAGAAGGATTAAGAAACCTGTCCGAGGCTCCCAAGGAAGGAAGTCGCAGGCCAGTCTTCAAACCAAGCAGTCTAGGTCCACGGTCTGTGTCCTTTGTTGCTCTTCTACCAGCCACTCAGTGCAGACTGAGGTGGCTTGCGTGCTTCATTTATGAAACAGGCCCGTGGTCACCTGTCATGGAGCACCCCTGGGCTGGGATTTAGCAATGTCCTCCAGGTGTCCTCTCTTCTCCACTCTGCTCTGTGTCCTGGGAGTCTGGCCTCCATGGACTGCAGCCACAGGCCCCTGCCCACATGCTGCAGTTTGAGGACCGCCAAGGTGGGGGGTGGGGGTACTGTTAACGAATTGGGAGAGCAGGAAAGGGGCAAGGAAGGGGTATTTGTTTCCCTTCTCAGTGGCCAGAGGCTGGCTACTGGTCTCTGCTTAAACCACAGCCTCTGCCAGGTGGCCCTCTCCAAAGTGTCAGATCCTCTTTTGGGTTGACTTTTCCTCCCCTGGCCCCTTTAGGTGTAGGGTGGTAACAGCTGCCTGTGCTGCCATTCCCAGGGTGCTTCACCAGCCTATACTGGTTTCCCTTAACCCTCCTCCTACCTCTGTAAATTATCCCTTTATTAAATTCTCCTCCATTCCCCACCCAAGAGTGCCATCCACTTCCTGTCAGTACCCCGACTGATAGAGCCTCCAAATACCTCACCCACCTGCCGAAGTTCTTCCTACCTGCTGAAATCCCACCACTCAGTTTTTGGGGTTAAGGTATCTTTCCAACAAAGGATGCCTTCCAACAAAGGATATCTAAAAGTCTCAAACCAATAATGACAATTATTTGATTGCTTTCCAACCTTGACCCAGGACAAATGAGTTTTATGAGGAATAGGAATGAAGGAGTCGGAAAGAGTGGACCAGGAGGGAGAGAGAAGGGGAATGAGAGATGAGATGGCCCGAGGACAAACTCTGCCTGGATGCTAAGGACAATTTCAGAGAAAGCTATCTCCTGCAGTGGTGACAGCCTGGGTGGGAGGCAGAAAGGAGCAGAAGCTAGAGCTCTGCTACTTAAAAGCTGGGAGCACTTAACCTCTCAGAACCTCTTTATTTATAAAAAGGGAACAAAGGCAAGTGTTCAGTATGCATTAGCAGTCTCGGACCCTCTCTATTAGGGACATGTTTTGTATTCCTGGTGCTGTGTGAGGCTTTGCTGAAACCCTTTGCTCTGCAACCAGTGAGCCCTGGAGGGCCACTGAGAGGATGCGCGTGCTGCCTGGAAAGCAGGGGCTCTGCAGGCAGGGAGGCCTTGGTTCAGATCGCGGTTTTGATGGTTCAAACTTACATGACCTTGGCAAGTTTTACTTAAACAGTTTCCTCATCCATGAAATGGGGGTGATGACGCTACCTCACAGCATTATTATGGATGTCAAATGAGATAGTAGAATGACTGTCACATAAGAGGTACTCAATTTTATTTTCTTCCTTTTAAATCAAGATGATTTTGGACAGTGACAGACAGATACATACATACATACACACACACATGCACATATCTATCTACATATGTGTGTGTATGTGTGTGTGTGTGTGTATATATATATGAGAGAGAGAGAGAGAGAGAGAGAGATTTATTTTAAGGAATTGGCTATTGCAACTGTGGTGGTCAGTAAGTCTAAAATCCATAGGGCAAGAAAGCAGTCTGGAAACTCAGGCACAATTTCTATGTTACAGCCTTTAGGCAGAATTTCTTCTTCTGGAAATCTATTTTTGCTCTTAGGGCCTTCAACTGATTAGATGAGGCCCACCCACATTATCCACAGTAATCTACTTAAAGTAAACTGATTTTAAATATTAATTGCATCTGCAAAATACTTTCACAGCAACATCTAGACTAGTGTGTGGCCAACTGGGCACTTCCTACCCAAACTTACACATAAAATTAACTATTACAATGATGATTTGGGTTCCATTTAGTTCAATCCTCTATAAACCATAAGATAGTACATAAGATAAAGCAGATTTGTGTGTGTATATTTTCTTTGTTTTTCCTTTAGCTGTGAATTCTCAACAGGATGAGAAGTAAAAAAATGGTTCTTGGGGGCCAAAAAATCCTAGATATTACCGTGGTGTGTGGCCCTCCAAAGGCAAGCCCTACCTGATAAAATTTTACTCTTTAGTATTTAATTTCTGTCATTAAGAAGGAATCAAATTAAATTATATATGCTATATATTTCACATTACAGAACTTTATTAACCCTTAAATAATTAGCTTAAATTTATTAAATTAACATAAAATAAATTTTTTCCTTAGGGGGTGTGTTATAGATTGAATGTTTGTGTCCCTTCAAAATTCCTATGTTGAAATCCTAACCCCCAATGTGATGATATTAAGAAGGGGGGCCTCGGGCCGGCCCAGTGGCGCACTGCTACAGTGCGCTGCTTGGGAAGTGTGGTGGCGCTCCC
>NW_007728706.1:229790-270854 GCF_000696425.1 Galeopterus variegatus | reverse complement strand
TTCGGATCCCACATACAGACCAGCCGCTCACTGGCTGAGCGAGGTGCAGGAGCAACACCGACGGTTGCGATCCTGTTGCCGGTCTCGGTCCGGTACAGGCGCAACACTGAGGGTTGCGATCCATTGCCGGTCACGAAAAAAGACAAAAAAGGGAAAAAAAAAAAAAAAAAAGAAGGGGGGCCTCTGGGAGGTGATTAGGTCATGAGGGTGGATCCCTCATAAATAGGATTAGTGCCCTCGTTAAACAGGCCCCAGAAAGGTCACTCAGCCTCTTCCCACCTCGTGAGGATACAAGGAGAAGTCAGCAGTCTGAAACCGAGAAGACGACCTTCACTAGGACCCAGCTACGCAGGCACCCCGATCTTGGACTTCCAGCCTCCAGAATTGAGAGAAATAAATTCCTGTTGTTTATAAGCTGCCCAGTCTATGGTACTTTATTATGGCCTGAGTGGCCTAAGACAGGGTGGTAATGAACAATAAAAGGCTTTGGGCCCTTGTGCAGAACATATTTGGATTCCCTCTAGCTACAAAAGGAGAGGGGCGACACGGTGTGTACACTGACTAGGTTGGTTTTTCAATCCTGCTTGCTGTTCCATCTTTAATTTTAAGAGTGATGAGAGAGAAGTGGGTGTTCTTTGATTTAGCCAATCTTTACAAAAATGTGGCCATGAAATTGTAGTGACTCAACATTAAAAATAACTTCCATAGTACTTGGTTCTGCTGTCGGCAGCTGCAGCACTAACGCTGCACGACTCAATTTCCCACAGCAAAACCCGCAGACTCTGCAGCTGCACCTTAGCTAGTTCTGCCAGGAGGAACCTCAGTGCAGCTCTGGTGTTTATGACGATTACTTACAGATAAATCTACTGCTAGGACCTCTTCCTCCCAAGCCTCTGTCCTATTCAAAATGCCATTTATTTTGAGAGACTGCTAGTTATTTCTGGTGGGTGTCCGATGAGCTGCCAGACTGCTGTCTGAAATAAAACCACTTGTTTGGGGGAGCTTTCAAAGCTTGCTTTCAAATACAAGCTACTTAAACATCCAGTGCACAACCTCCAGCTCCACTGCTCTTTAAAACGTGTGAGCTGAGCAGGTAACTGGACAGCTCAGAGCTTTGGTATCTATGTCCGGAAAATGGGAATGATGATGCCAGCCTGCCCAACTTTGGGACAACAATTGGTAAGCTGCAAAATGCCAGCGAATGCCAGGTAGCATTAGAAGGAAGCACAAGCTCCGGCATTTCCCGCCGATAAGTTTATCACTAATGCAAAAGTGCACACACGCTGTCCCTCCGCTGTTTGTTCTCCTGCGTGGCCTCACCCTTCAGGTCTCTGCAGAGTTACTGCCTCAGAGGGACCCTCTGCGATGCTGCTTGATCCCCCTTCCGTCTCAGCCCCTGCTGATAATCTTTCACCACACTCTTTAAAGGACTTTCATTCATAACACTCCAACAATCTGTATATAGACATGTATTTCTGTGACTCTCTGTAAATACCTGTCTCTGCTCCTGGAATGTAAGCTGCACAGAGCCAGGCCATCCTCCTGTGTTCACAGCTGCAGCCTTGGTGTCCAGCACAGGGCCTGGCACTTAGTAGGCTTTCACCAAATATTTATTACAAGTGAATGAAGACTCTGTCCCTTCTAAGACTCTCCTCTCCCAAATTTGAAGAGAAAAGCTGAAGTTTATTTTCTCTTCCTAATTTCCCCCAAAGAACCCTTTTTTCTTAAAAAAAAAAAAAAAAGAAAAGAAAAAGAAAGAGCAAAGCAAGCTTAACTTCTGTTCACACAGCACTACACCTTCTTCACCTTCTAGAAACTAATCAGAGGAAAAGTGACACTCAAGAAACTGCTCTCCATACAATAATTTCCAAAAAAGTTGGGACAGGGTTCCCAGAAGCCCCTCTCTGAACAACACTAGAGTGACCTGCCTCCTGACAGCCCTGTCCCTTTCCGTGGGCCCACTGAGGAACCTGCCTGGGCATGGCTTTCCTGGGCATCTCTCCTTGCTCTTGAATCCTGCTGGTTCTCCATTTGTTCCCTGTTCCTCCCACCCCCCAATGCTCCCCTGTCTTAGATGCGCTATATCCCTTAGGAAAATGAATTTGGCATCAGTGAAAAATTAAAATATGACAATTAAATCCATTTGCAACTGATAACATGTTATCACTTAGGAATAGCATGGACATTTATTCAATCATTACTTATGATTAAGCAATCAATCTGTGTACAGTATGGTGCTGGGTATCAAGGAAAATGCAATCTTATAAAAGCGTAGTTTTTGGCTGACTTCCATTTCCAACAAAGCAGGATAGATACTTTGAACAACTTTCCCACAACAAAATACCTATAAATTGTGGATAAAATATTATAAATATCCTATAAATTCATAGTCGATTTCACAAGAAAATAAAAGAAATCCCCAGAGGTCAAAAACAAAGGAGCAGCTAAAAAAAACCAAGGTTAAGAGAATTGGATACTTTGGGTACCCTAGAGTGTACTGCACCTGTTTTAGTGACCAAGGGGCTTAGGTTTTAAGGGCTTCACAGGGCCAGGAGATAAGGCCTTTTGTTCCCCTAAAAACTGAGTTGAAATTGATACCCTATACAAAGCTCAAAGGAGCAGCTAAAAAAAACCAAGGTTAAGAGAATTGGATACTTTGGGTACCCTAGAGTGGACTGCACCTGTTTTAGTGACCAAGGGGCTTAGGTTTTAAGGGCTTTACAGGGCCAGGAGATAAGGCCTTTTGTTCCCCTAAAAACTGAGTTGAAATTGATACCCTATACAAAGCTAGGGCTTTCAAAGGGATATGTCTTGAATAAAAAAAAGTCGACTAGAAAATCACACCCACTGGCCAAGCAAGATGACAGGGAAGCTTGTCAGCCTTGACCTCAGCCTTGGATGCAGGAGGCAGGACTGCAAAACACATCTTCCATGAGAATTTGTAACCTCAAACCTGACCTCACAGAGTTTGGGGGGTGGAATTTACACTACCTATGAGGGTTGTGATCCCTTATGCAGAGATAATATCCAAAAGTGTTTCTGGGCTGTTAACACCGTTGTGTGTGTGAGGGGGCATGTCTATAAGATAGAGATGCAAAATATTTCTGGAGGAACATCCTCAACCCAGGTTGCCTTTTCCACAGATAAAGCCCCACAGACTGTGAGCCTAGAAGCCCGAATTTCAAAATGCATACAAAAAGAAAACATGATTCCAGCCATTTTGGAGTTTATAATAATTTAGAAAGGCACATGTTCAATGAAATGTTATGCTGAGATCAATTTCACCAAGGACTTTGTATAGTTAATGCTTCCTCCCAAAACATGCGATTCTCAAAAGTAGAAATTTTAGGTATCCAGAGAGCTAGTGAAGAAAGATTTTGTACAGATAGGCAAGACCTTTTCTATGCCCCTAAAAGTCATGTAAGACTTGCTGACCCCACAGCTAGCTCCCCGTGAGTGGCTGAGACTCGGAAGGCTTGTACCTCTGCAATCACATGAGTCTCACAGACAAGGCACAGTGGACTTCTGGAACCAGATGTTTAAGTACGACCCACTATGGAGTGAGTGTATCATAGTGATTGAGCAGGGTTCTCAATTCAGACTGCCTGAGGTACAACCCTTACTTCACCACTTCACTTAGCTTCTCAGTGCCTTGGTTTCCCCATCTTTAAAACAATGATAATTACAGAGCTTCCTTCACACGTTTGGTGTGATGATTAAATGAGATTTTTTCATTTAAAGAGTTCAGTCAAGAGCGAGTTTAATAAATGTTATCTATAATTATTCTCATTATAAACTGAATACTAGATCAAAATTATTTCCCATCTGATATGCACTCAAATATTACCTCCAAAGCATTCAGAAAGTTAGTTCTAAAACAACATCAACACACAGAAATGTTGCCTCCTAGAGCAAGCAACTTATCCTCCCTTCTCCAACTGTACATCTCCCCAAACCAGGTCTTCCCTTGGGTTATACAAAGAGTTCTTAGCTGTAATACCCCAAAACACAATCCATACAGGAAAAAATGAATAAATTGGATTGGATAAAAATTCAAAACTTTTACACTTCCAAGACACCATTTAAAAAATGAGAAGACAAGCCACAGACTGGGAGAAAATATTTGCAAATTATGTGTCTGATTAAGAACTTGTGTCCCTAATAAAAGCTCTTAAAACTCAATAATAATAAGACAAACAACTCCATTTAAAAATGAGTAAATGAGGGGCTGGCCAGTTGGCTCCGTTGGTTAGGCATGGTGCTGATCCAGGGTTTGATCCCTGTATCAAACAGCTGGACCCCCCAAAAAAAGAAAAAAAGAAAAAAAATGAGCAAATGATTTGAATAGCTATTCTACCAAAGAAGGTATAGTTATACATAAAATTAACATATAACCTAGCAATTCTACTCCTAGGTATCTATCCAAGATAAATAAAATCACATGGTTCTACAAAGACTTGTACAGAAATGCTCACGGCAGCATCATTTATAATATTTAAAAAGTAGAAACAATCCAAATGTCCACCAGCTAGTTAATAATAACAAAATGTTGTATTCCATACAGTGGAATACTATTCAGCATGGATAGACCACAAAACCATTACATTAAGTAAGAGAAGACACATTCAAAAGACCCCACTTTGTATGAGTCCATTACATGAATTATCCAGGAAAGGCAAATCTGTAGAGACAAAAAGTAGATTAGTGGCTGCCTTGGGCTGGTGGGGGGGGGACAGTGAGTGACATAAATGCATACGAGGGACCTCTTTTGGGTAATGAAAATGTTCTAACATTAGACTGTAGTGATGGTTACACAACTTGTACGTGTACTAACAATCATTCAACTGTACACTTGGAACAGGTCAATTTTAAAATTTATAAACTATACCTTAATAAAGTTCTTTTTTTTAAGTTGGGGTCTGTCCAGTTAGTCTGAGTTTTTGCCTAGGTTTTCAACAACTGATGAAAATTTTAAAGTTTAGGATTTTTTTTTAATGTTGGTTCAGTTTGCATGGTAAGATAGAAATGAAAGAATTGCATGTGGAAGAAGATAGGGAACACAAAATCAGGTGTAAAAGTATTAATGCAGACAAAATAAAATTCAAGAAAAAAATCATTAAAAATGAGGAGAGATATTTCACTCTCCATAAAAGGTACGATGCACTGAGAAAACATAATAATCATGAGTTTTTATGTGTCCAAAAACAGGGCTT
This sequence comes from Galeopterus variegatus, assembly GCF_000696425.1. Classification (NCBI taxonomy): domain Eukaryota; kingdom Metazoa; phylum Chordata; class Mammalia; order Dermoptera; family Cynocephalidae; genus Galeopterus; species Galeopterus variegatus. The sequence goes on along the minus strand of NW_007728706.1, from coordinate 265,641 downwards.
CCAATTATTCAGAGCAAAACCCAATTAATACAAGAGATTAAATTAACAGGTCTGTATTCTTGGTTAGAGGGACACTTTAACACACATATCTCAGGAATCAACAGATCAAGTAGGCGAAAAGTAAGGATGTGGAGTGTTTGAAAATAAAATGAACTTGACCGTATATATATGAGTGTATAAATAAAACGTTGAATCTATAAGACATAAATAGTCTTTTTAAATAGGCACTGTACATGCTTCCAAATTGATCAGCTCAATAAATTCTGAATATCAGAATCTATTTTAGGAAATAAATTTACATGCATATCGTTGTTGCCAGAAAGTCCATAAAATTCACTTTGAAAATCCCCTGCCTTAAGTCCCTATGGTTTTGATTTGTCAAATAAAAATTCAGCACTTGTGTGTATGGTTACATTTACTCTCCATTTTTGCCAAGAAAGCTAAGAATTTAAAATCCCAATATACTGCTTTCCTTCCCTTTATTTTTCTAAAAATCTATTTTGCCTCCTTCCTATTCAGTTAAGGAAATATTTTTTTCCTCATGGTGCATGTGAAATTCTGCTCCATTCCTTCTAAGTGTTTGCTTCTCTTGCCTTCTTAAAAAAAAAAAAAAAAAAAAAATTCCCCTAAGGTTTATTTTCTTCCTTTCCCAGATACCTATGCTTGGAAACACCTACACTCTGACTAGGTGACCATCTCCCTGGTGACCCTTGCCTCTGACATTCCCTGGCTTGGCCATTTTCCTGTTAGGAAATGGCCTTTCTAGCTGGTTCCTCTGCCCTTTGCTTTCTGATTCTTGACTGTTTATTTGCATTAAGCTCTAGGGAGACGGCGGTAAATAAAACACACGGGCTTTTGTAGGGTTTCAGGCGATGGTAAAAATGCAGAGAGCCAATCTGCAGGTAGAAAAATTGGAGTTGAAGATCCACAGGGTTTTTCTGTTTTTGCTTTCTTCTAGAATTCCTGAATAGAACTGTGTAATCTCTCCCTCTCTCTGGGATTGATGTGATCCTTTTCCAATTTTTCCTTCTTCAAGTATTCTTCGTTATCAATTTTCCCTAGTTTCTATTGGAATCTGTCTTATTCTGATGAACTATATTTTGACTTCTATGCTTCCTCCTTCACCTTCGTCAGATTTCAATACTGAAAAGAAAAGAAAAAAACACACAGACTAACTCTAACCTTTTTTAGCTTTCAGCTTCTGCTACAGAATGATGAAGTGGGCTAAGATGTCATTTCGAATCCAGCTACAGAACCAGCAAGCATTTTGAAGTCACTGATGGGGCACAGGTGTGGATCTGGCAAGGAGTAGAAAATACCTTCTGCATCCTGTTTGGCAGAACGGTTGCCACCACTGTCCCACCTGCAGTGAGAATTTAGAGCACATTCCAATGAGAACTTTTCAGTCCATGCACTGGCTCTGGGATGTGCGACAAAGGGATTCCAACTGATAGGAGGAGAGCAGGTCTTCTATGGGGCACCCTGTTCACTGTCCTAGCACAGTGCCTTCCTGCCCAAGTACACTGGGACTTGAACCTTTAAGAATGAAACATTGAGATACCGACTATGCAATCTGCAAAACCACCTAAGTTGCTTGCAGAAAAACCATGTTTTCTTTTGGGGTTTTTTTCTTCCCCCAAGCAAAGGCTTAAACTTAGCAAAAACAAACTTTGAAAATATAACTGATGAGAAAGGGGAGCCTTCTGGAGTGCTGTAAATGGTCTGTATCATGATCTGGGTGGCAGTTACATGGATACATACAAATGTAAAAACTTATGGAGGCGAACACTTAGGATTCTTGCACTTTATGTGTTATACTTCAATATAAAAATTTAAAAACATAGATGGTGGTGACGGTTGCAAAACCACATGAATGTATTTAATGCTCTTGAGCTATACATTTAAAAATGGTGAAAATGGAAAATTTTATGTGTATTTTACCACAATAAAAATTAAAATGCATATACTTAATTGAGTACAGCTCACTACCAAGTAGTAAAGGATGCTAATTAACCCTAATGATGGAAAAGTTATAAGCAGATGGGAAAACCACCTCTCTGTCTGGAGAACTTGCCTTGGCTCTTCACTCATGTTCTTAAATTGGTTCCTTCCCAAGGTCTATAATCTCTACTAGAAAATGGAATAATATTTGACAGCGTGGCTCCTGTCTAGGCCTCCTCATGACCCTGACCCAACCCAACCCTCACACTCTCCCCTGCATGCATGGACTTCCAGGGTTGGGGGAAGCTGAACAAAGGCCTAGGGTTCAAGGGGAGGGCAGCGTGCAGGGCAAGGTAAAGACAGGAGGGGAAAGGTCCAGCAAGTATCTCTGCTCTCTTCCTATCTGGCTTCCCCTCACCTCTCCTCCCCCAGCCCAAGGCAGGAGGCCAATTGTAGACTTTTCATCAGGAAAGACCCCAGGTCATCAAGTTCCCCCTCATTTTTATTTCATTTCACTTTTTAACGAGGCAAACAAAGAACAGAGAGGTGAAGGAGCTTTTCCAAGGTCACACAGCCAGCTGGAGGCTGAGCCAGAACTAAAGTTTAGGCACTGTGATGCCCAGTGCTGTACAAAACCTGCACCCTGTGTGCAGTCTTGTCTTTCCTGCTGTTCCTGGGTCCTTGTATCCCTTCTTCCTCCTCTACCTCTCCTTCCTGCCAGAGCATTTTTTATAACAACTTTCGTGAGGTTTAATTCACATATCATAGAATTTACCCATTCAAAGTATACAATTCAATAGGTTTTAGTGTATTGAGTGTTATGCAATCACATCAATTTTAATACATTTTCATCACCCCCAAAAGAAACCCTGTACTCATTAGCAGTCATACCCCATGGGGTGAGGTGAGAATGAATTCCCTCCTGCTTGCATTCCCAAGTAGTCTATTTCTATTCCTTATCTCATTTCATTTAATCTTCATAGTCTATGACCATCACCATCCCTGATTCAGACGTGAAAAACCGAAGAGGAATTCAGTGGCTTTTCCAAGAAAATGCAGGTCACAAGGAGCAGAACAAGGATCGAAATTTAAGTTTGTCTGACCCCAGGCCATTGTCTCTCACCAGACTGGCCACCTCCAGCTGGAGATGTCAGATTCTGAAGGTGGGTGTTTCATATCCACAGGTGCTGGGGACATCTGACCAATCTAAAATAGCGGTAATCACTGTGCTCTTAAGTCATTTTACTTCCCTAGCCCAGAGTCTCCTCATTCAACATCCATCCGTTCCTCCTTGCAATACTATTTCTAAGAGCAAAGGAAGAAGACCTGTGTGGCCAATGTAGGGGAGTGAATAAAGTATGGCACAGCCATGCACTGGATCCAGCTGTAAAAGGGATTGAGGAAGATCCTTAGGGACTCATGGGGAATAATCTCAATATATACAGTGAACAAAAGCCATGTGCATGGCATGTATTCTAGGCTACCATTTGTATTAAAAACCATGTGGGGGGAGAGTGGAGAGTAGACACACACGCACTCACATACATTTGCATATTTGCTTGCATATGCATTCAATAACTGCAAAAAATCTCAAAAAACATACAGTCTAGTTGCCTCTGTGGAAGGAAACTGGGTGATGGGGGACAGCAGTAGGAAGAATTTCACTCTAGCAATTTAAACTTTTTAACTTTTGAACCACATGTATTGTGTATTCAAAAATACATATGTATTTTAAAATCATTCATATATTCAATGAATATTAATGAGGCCCTTGGGCATGACAGGTCCTGGTCTAGGGATACAGCTGGAAACAAGACCAAACAAAAAAGATGGAAAAGATGTTTGTAGACGTCACACTCCCTTGTTTCCCTGTGTCCAAAAGACGAAGTCAAAGGCCAGCTCCTCTGACACCACTCCTAACTCCACTATGAACAGGAGTGTTCCTCTTCTCTCCCCTTCAGTTTTCTACAGCACTTATAGTCTGCACCCCACTTAACGATTAGTTACCTGCACCTTTGTTTTGCTTGCTGTGGCTTCTGAAGAGTTCAGTGTAGACCACCTCATTAAGTTGCTCTCACCCTTCACACAATTGTCTGAGATAGTTCCAGGACCGGAGAATTATCTGCTTCTCCATTCCCACTACCCACTTGTTCCCACTGCCACTATCTGAGGGACAAGAGGTGAGCAACGGGACCTTCCTAGGACATGGTGAAGAACGTGAGCCTGGCTCCCTCTCCTGCGCTCCCCCTTTTCTTATATTGGGTGAGTCACTCAACCACTGTGCACCTCAGATTCCTCAACTATAAAGTAGGTATAAGGACGGGACCTACTCAAGGGCCTTTGTGATAATTAAATGAATTAATATAGAAAGCACTTGCAACAGTGTCAGGCACATAGGAAAGTCTATGTGAATTTTGTTAATTATCGCTATTATCTTTTGTCATGCCCTCCCTAGCAATCCCTGCCCCTCAGGTGCAGCCAAATGTAACTTTTCCTCACTTTTGGAATATATCACGCATTTGCATGCATTTTCACCTTTATCTTCCTGCTGGGCTGAAATAGGTGTTCTTGTTTTCTCCCTCCACCTGGTGAGGCTGGGCTCTCTGCATAACTCTCCTCTTTTCCCCAGGCAAAATTAGCAGCTCCCTACCTCCCCAGAGTCCACTTTCCAGCAGAACACTTATTTACATGGCCCTCTCTGTTGGTAATCGTGAGCTATGCAAGGACAGGGTCCAGGTCTTGTTCATCTTTTAACCCAGCAGCCAGTAGTGGCCTGGGGGAGGGTGGGCCTTCTGAGAGGCAAAGACAGGACCACCATGTTAGACCAAGTCTGCCCTTCACAAAAGGCTTTGGGCATACCTCCAAATGTGTTATCCTACTTTGACATATCTTCACTTACAAAAAAACTATATTGGGAGTCTCAAAAAAAAAAAAGGAAGTCTACAGCAGGGTCACACAGTTTCGGTAAACGACCGGAGAATAAATATTTTAGGAATATGGTCTCTATTGCAACTACTGAGCACTGCCCTTGTATTTCTAGATCAGCTACAAACAGTACATGAAGGACTAGATGTGGCTGTGTCTAATAAAAGTTTATTTATGGACACAGACATTTAAATTTCATATCATTTTCATGTTTCACAAAATATTCTACTTCTGATTTCTCTTTCAACAATTAAAAACTGTAAAAAGTATTCTCAGGGCCGACTCCATGGTGCACTCGGGAGAGTGCGGCGCTGGGAGCGCAGCGACACTCCCGCCGCTGGTTCGGATCCTATATAGGACTGGCCGGTGCGCTCACTGGCTGAGCGCGGTGTGGGCACGGTGTGGGCGACACCACACCAAGGGTTGCGATCCCCTTACCGGTCACGAGAAAGACAAAAAAAAAAAAAGTATTCTCAGGGCCGACTCCATGGTGCACTCGGGAGAGTGCGGCGCTGGGAGCGCAGCGACACTCCCGCCGCTGGTTCGGATCCTATATAGGACTGGCCGGTGCGCTCACTGGCTGAGCGCGGTGTGGGCACGGTGGGGGCGACACCACACCAAGGGTTGCGATCCCCTTACCGGTCACGAGAAAGACAAAAAAAAAAAAAGTATTCTCAGCTCACAGGCCACAGAAACATACATGGGGCTGGATTTGGTGCAAAGGTACAGGGCTTTCGGACTCCTGGCATAAAGGGTCTTTTTTCTACTTCTATGAGGCTTTGAGGAAGTAGTGTTTCCAAAGACCCTAGAAGTAGGATTGCCAGATTTGGTAAATAAGAAAACAGAATACCCAGTTAAATTCGGATTTCAGATAAACAAGAAACCTTTTTTTCAGTATAAGTATATCCCATGCAATGTTTATGTATTTTATCTGACACCACTACTGCAAAGATTACAGTGCTCTCTAGGTATGAGGATGTCAATCGCACCCTTCCCCCTAGCTCCCCCACCCCCAGCACCAGAGTGCTGCCCTGCCCCCACACCCATACGAGTTAACCACGCTTATTCCCACGTGGAGATCCCTTTGACCTCACCGTGTGGGCGGGAGGGCATAAACATTCCCTGGCAATCACGAGGGCGGGGGCGGATCTTCCAGGCGGGAGATCAGGCCTGAAAAGGGGGGAGGGGTCTCCTCCTCCACCAGGACCCCTTCCCCCAGCGCGGGGACGGGAGGAAGAGCGCGCCGGTCGCGTGCGGCGAGCCCACTGGCCCGCAGGGGGCGCTCTTCCTAGATGGCGGCTGCCAAGGAGCCAGCCCCAGCCAAGAACCCTTGTCCTCGGGGTTCCCAGGAATAGGAGGTACACTTTGCAGGCCAGAGTGTGTCTATTCATGGCACTCTGTGATTATTTCCTCTGTGATTGTTTCAAGCTTTTATTAGTGTTATAAATAGTAATAAATAAAAACACTCCAGCCTTGTCTCAATAAGGCTCCTGGAAACAAAGGAAGGGCTTTGTATTCCACCTGAGCCTATTACAGTAGGAGGCGATTTCCACTAAGGACAGGGTAGGGCAGCAAAGAAGGTTGGGGATGGAGAGCTGGGCATACCGGGGATGGAAATGTCAAGGACAGAGTCGGGGCTGCATGGGTCTCCCCATCATGAGACAGGCCCAGTCCTTTCTTGAAAGATCTAGTTTTAGTTTGCATGAGTTTCCCACCCGTCATTAATGTGAACACCCCTCTCCCGAAAGCCTGCTTCTTCCAGGATGCTTCCCACCCGCTCCAACCCTCAGTAGATTTCTCTTCCAAACTCCCTAGCATTAATTTCACTGTTGGCAATGAATCTCGCACTAACTAGTGACACATCTTGAACTGAGCTGTTACACGGCTTTTCCTATGGTGAAATCTTAAACTCTTTTTCCTTCTTTTCTTTTTTATTATACATATTTGTGGGGTACAAAGTTGACTATCGATAGTTGTGTACAAGGTGTGATGGTCAGATTGGGATAGTTAACTTATTCATCATTCTTTTTTTTTTTTTTTTTTGTCTTTTTCTTGACTGGTAAGGGGATCACAACCCTTGGTGTGGTGTCGCCCACACCGCCCTCAGCCAGTGAGCGCACCGGCCAGTCCTATATAGGATCCGAACCCGTGGCGGGAGCGTCGCTGCGCTCCCAGCCCTGCACTCTCCCGAGTGAGCCACGGGGTCGGCCCAACTTATTTATCATTCTAATACCTAATTATTCTTTGTGTTGGTTAACCAACTTCTCATTAATGAACCTCTAGTAACCACAATTTTGTTCTCTCCTTCTACGAATTCAATGTATTATTGTGATTGTTGTTTCTTTCTCTCTCTTTATTGTTTGTTTATTCGTGAATTCAGCTCCCAGGTATGAGTGAAGAGGTGGTTTTTCTCTTTCCACACCTGGGTCATTTCACTTTGCAAAATTTTCTCCAGGCTCCTCCCTGTTGCTGTGAATGGCAGAACTTCATTCTTTTTTTATGTCTGAGGAGTCTTTTGCCTTATCTTCAAGGGCCAGGAACAAGCTCTATATCAGTGTGGTTAAAGGTACTTTTGGCCCTTCAAGTCAGCAGCTGACTCTGACAATAATTATTAACTCAACTCACAGTATTTATCAATAGTAGTATAAAAATATATAAGCAAATATAATAATTTTTGTCATTTCATAGTTGCAGGAGGTCTTAAAATAATTTTTGTCAAAAATTAATAGTGGTTACAGTTACCCTGATCCTCAGCATCAAATCCCATATCTATTCTCACTGTTTTGCTTCTTGGCTCACCATTCTTTCTTCTGTAATTAGGTGAATTTTTGTTTTTATAACATTTCTCCAAAACTCAATGTAGATTTCTCCCATTAGTTGGTAAAGTGGAAACCTAACAAGGCCTTCTTTGAAAAGAAAATAGCTTGACAAAATACATAATAGCTGATATATATGTGTCTACCTAAGGTTTCAATTTTTAAACTTTGAATTAGTCACAAAATATTCATTTCTATTCTCAACTCTCTACCCTATGTAAGTGGGCTTATGGTAAAAATACTCTTACATTGTTATTTATCTTAGCAGCATTAGCACTGCTAATCTATGTTTGTCTTGTTTTTATTTTGTTAACAAGCTGAGAAATCAGTAAGATAGTGGCTATTGAACCCAATAGGGAATGTATCTGAGCTCTTTTGTTGATATACATTTTAACTTCCAATTCTTCTTGAAACTCTAAAATGAAATTTTATTTCAAGACTTGTTTTCACTGTTCCCTCTGTTCTTTTAAATCTCTTACAACAAAAGGTCTAGGAAAACTCTTGAGATAGTCTCAATTTGTTAGAGCATCAATTGTATAAGAAAGTACTTAAATAAATAGATGATAATTTTGGATGGATTATCCCTTGTCTCCATAAGAGCCTGACATTGGCTCCAGATACTCAGATAGTGTGAGGATGATGTGTTGCTTAACAAATGTTTGCTACCTAAGGGTTTGCCATTTACTTCCAGGTTCCAAGTTGGGCTCCTGATTACCGACCTTGTTGGGAACACTTTAGTTGGAAAGAATTAATAAACTGCTCAGATCCTAAAACCTTCCTCCTGGCTCCCCTCATCTTTAATCTGTGCTTCAAACTTCCTCTTACAGAATTCTAAAGCAATAATAGCTCATGCTTGCACGGTCCTTAGTCTCTGGCAGCACTGCTTTAAATCCTTTACATACACTAATCGTTGCATCTTCACAATCATTCTCATGTTATTTTCAATTTCCATATGAGAAGGAGCCACAAAGTGGGTACATGACTTGCCCACAGGCATGTAGCCGTTCAGTGCCAAAGCTGGCACTCTGACACAGGCAGCAGGACTGTAAGGCCTGTATTCCTACCTGCCATGAAATGCAGGTTCCTGACTGCTGTCCTCGGTCTACATGGATATTGGTAGGAACTCGAATGCACAGAGGAAGGTGGCTGGTAATTAGGTTTCACTGCTCAACCTCAGGCATAGCCAGCAACTAGGTCCCTGCCAGCGTTACCTGCTTTCAATCCTATCCAAACTACGGTCAGCATCAGCCACCAACAAAGATCAAGCTTTTTCTATGTGGCAGGCATCTTTCTGAGTATTTTACAAATATCTCTAATCTTTATAGTACTGTTGTCCACTCTAAGGACTGAAGACTCAAAGACGCTAAGTGGCTTATTCAAATAACACAGTGATTGGCAGAACCGACACCCTCATTTCTCAAACACCTCAAGGACAAAGCCTCCATCATTTTCCATCTGCCTATAGGATAGAAGCCAAATTCCTCACTGGCGGGCAAGGTGCCGTGCTATCTTTCCAACCTTATCTCCCACTGGGCTCCAGCTTGACTCCTCTGTCCCAGACTGGCATGTCTGTGCCCTCTCCCCCAACCCCTGGGCTCACTCCCAATGCCCAGCCTTCCATCCATTGTTCCCACGACCTAGAATGTCTTGTTTTTCCATTGTGCCTACTCAATCCTGTGCGACTACAGAATAGTTCAGCCTTCCATCTCACAACAGGGTTCTCTTCCATGAATGCTCCAGGCCCTACCAGTCCCACTTCTCCCTTGATTCGTACCCCTCATAACAATCACTGAGACATTGATCGCACACAGTTGTACACCAAATCATAAGTCAGGCCAGCTGACTCATGCACACTTGAGTCAGGGAGCAGAATACTTTGAATCATATGGTATCTCACTTCATATATATGATCTGAGAGAATTTTCTCTTGACCTGTTGCGCCAAGACCTGGGACAAAAACAGCTTTCTATGGATGAAATGCAAAGTAGATGTAATTTAGCACTGGTGGCTTCTAATATAGCTTCTCCTCCCCACATGTTCTTCCAACACGTGGGGAGTGCATATGTATATGGAAAGTATATATATGTATACATACCTGCTTTCTCCCTATTCTTTTGTTCCTTCCAGTATGCAAATAACAACTACAGCATACATACATTTTACTGTGTGCTAGATACTTTTCTAAGCATGTCATAAGTATTAACTAATTTAGTTTTCCTAACAACCCTTTGAGGCAGGCATTGTTATTAGCCCCCTTTTATAGATCAGGAGACTGAGTCACAGAGCACTTAACTAACTTGCCTAAGGTCACATAGCTGGGATTCAAAATTAGGCATTTGGGCCGGCCTGGTGGCGCACTGCTACAGTGCGCCGCTTGGGAGCGTGGTGGCGCTCCCGCCGAGGGTTCGGATCCCACATGCGGACCGGTTCCCGCTCACTGGCTGAGCGAGGTGCGGGTGCAACACTGAGGGTTGCGATCCCGTTGCCGGTCCTGGTCCGGTACGGGCGCGACACTGAGGGTTGCAATCCGTTGCCGGACACGAAAAAAGACAAAAAGGAAAAAAAAAAAAACAAAATTAGGCATTTAGTTAATATACTACATTGCCTCACCAATAAAATAATGTATTTTTTTTTCTGATAGTGTTAATGCCTAAGTGTTAAAAAAAAAATCAGAAAATGAACAAAGGAGAAAGAGAATATCACCCATAACCCTATTACGCAGGGAGAATTACATAACCTACTCAAGAAGATATAAATGTACACTTGTTTCTATTCCAAAAATGAAACCATACTGTGCATCACAGGTGGTTTTCTTTTGTCTTTTAATTCAAAATTTTAAACAGCTTCATTTATAATTTATAAATGTGTAATGTATAACCATACAAATAATTTTAGTAAATATAAAGTTTTTGCACCAGTACCACAATCCAATTTTAGACCATTCCATCACCTCCAAAATATCTTTTATACCTTTTTTCACTCACTCCCAGTTCCCACCACCAGCCCCTGGCAACTGCAGTCTATTTTCTCTCTATATTGATGTGCCTATTCTGGACATTTCACATAAATGGAATCACACAATAGGTGATCTTTTGAATCTGGCTTCTTTTACTTAGCATAATGTTTTTGAGGTTCATCTATGCGGTAGCATGCATTATTACTTCATTCCTTTTGGTTGCTGAATGATATTCCATTGCATGAATATGTCACACCTTGTTTATACATTCACCTGTTGATGGACATTTGGGTTGCTTCAAATGAATAATGCTGCTATGAATATTTACATACAAGTCTTTGCTTGAACATATGTGTTCAATTCTCTGGAGTAGATACCTACAAGTGAAATTGCTGGGTCATATGGTAAGTTTTCTAAAATGTACAATTTTACATTCCCACCAGCAATATATGAGAGTTCTATTTTCTCCATATCTTTGTCAATACTTTGTCTATCTTTTCGATTATAGATATCCTAGTGAGTATGAAGCAATACCTTATTGCAGTTTTGACTTGCATTTCCCTAATGATAAGTGATATCAAACATTTTTTCATGTATTGATTGCCCATTCAAATATTTTCTTTGGTAAAATGTCTATTCAAATCTTCTCTACGTTTTTCAGTTGGGTTGTTTGTCCTTTTCTTATTGAATTGTAAAAATTCTTCATATATTCTGGATACAAGTCCTTTAACAGATATATGATTTCTAAATATTTTTTCATAGCCTATGACTTGTCTTTTCATCTTCTTAATGGTGTCTTTTGAAGTTCCCGCACCTTGCTCAGCCAGTGAGCGGCCGGTCTGTATGTGGGATCCGAAACCTCGGCGGGAGCGCCCACGCTTCCCAAGCGGCACACTGTAGCAGTGCGCCACCGGGCCGGCCCCTTTAATGGTGTCTTTTGAAGCATCTTCTTAATGGTGTCTTTTGAAGTACGAAAGTTTTGAATTTTGATGAAGTCCAATTTATCATTTCTTTTTTCTTTTATTGCTTTTGCTTTGGGTGTCATATCTAAGAAGCCTTTGCCTGACCCTGACATATTTTAAAAATGTTTTCTCCCCACTATCAGTATTTCTTGGACATATTTCTAAGTCAATAAATACGGGTCTGTATCATCATCTTTATAGCTTTGGTTTCTGAAAAGAGGAGAGGGAAGAAAGGAGACAACAGGGCCAGGCTGCTCAAAATTTCCAGTATGACTCCGTTCTTGGAGACTTCCTGTCTCTTTTTTGGATCGTCTCCTGTCTGGTACCTTCTCTGTGGTTTGTGAATAAAAACTTTAGTAGGCTATCATAACAATGTTTTATGTTTCAATACCTTGGTCACACAGATTTCTAGCCCCAAATTTTCTGTGGGCTTAAATCCCTTCGTCACAGATTCTAGTGGTGGGATGCTTATAAGGAACATATATTCCTCTGTGATTTGGAATTTGACCGGTGCTTCTTCCAAATGTAAATATGGTAAAAGAAAAATACATAGTGGATAATAGCAATTGGCATGTGTGTTTAATGGAAGACTTCAAATGAATGAATATTCCTGAATGAAACAGTGGTTACACTATTCTATTTAACAGGTTCCAATATGGGATGGATGGCTGCGTCCTGGCCCCTGTCAGGAGTAGAATGTCACTGGCTTCATGGATAGGGTATGAGGTACTGCATAAAGCCAGAAGCTTTTTTAGGAATATATATATATTTTTTCTTTCTTTCTTTCTATGAGGTACTGCATAAAGCCAGAAGCTTTTTTAGGAATATATATATATTTTTTCTTTCTTTTTTTTTTTTTGGCAGCTGGCCAGTAAAGGGATTGAACCCTGTACCTTGGTGTTATCAGCTCCACGCTCTAGCCAACTGAGCTAACCGGCCAGTCCCCAGGAAATAAATTTTAGATTGAGAACACTATTGGAGAAAATCCAGACTGAGCAAAAGGGCCTGTGCGAGAGGCCTCAGAATTAGAACAGGAAAGGCAGATGAGAGGATTTCAGAGCTAAGCACTGAAAATGCTAAAAGAGATGGCCACTGGAAAACCATTTTGATGAGAAGCCAAGTAGTGTGTTCATTGCTCCTTTGGAGAATTAACTCCCCTAAGTTTGGGGCCCAGAATTGGAAAGGTGAGTACTAACATTGGTGGAAAGCAAAGAGAGTAGGGGAGGGGTGCAGGAGCAGCCCCCGCCCCCCCGGGTGGACAATGGCCACTGGAAGGTTAAGGACGTGGCAGTGAGCAGAGGCATGTAAAGGGTCAAGGAAGAGCTCATCCGAGCTGTAGGTAACTATGAGAGGCTGAGAAGTGCAGAGGGAGATCATACACATGCTTTAAGACCCAGCTTAAGGTCTTTAACTTTTGTTTTTCACATGGAAAACAACACCAAGCCACCGCAGGTGCCCACTACTGTGTGCATGGAATATACTGGAAAACTAAGAAACAGAGAGACCAGCTGGAAAGTACCCCAGAGATTCAGACTTGAGGTGAAGGGCCGGCCTTAGAGGGACACATGGGTGTGTAGGAAGAAGGGTGTGCAGTTGCGAAGGAGGGGGAGAAGGAAAAGAGGGAGGAAATGGGATGGAAGGAGGAAGGAGGAGGGGTGGGATTGAGGCCTCTGGCACCGGCACCCCCTCAACCCTCAGTTTTTTAAAAGGCTGAGTTTCAGGGCCTGCAAAGCTTAAGTGAAGCTGCCTCAAAGGTAAGAAGCTATAGTCACCTAACGTGAGAAGCAGCAAGGGCTGGAACCATAGATGTGAAAGTCATCCTGATCCAGGAGGTAGAAATCTTGTGAGCAAATGAACAAGGTGCAGGAAGGCGTAAATGGGGAGCAGAAAGGCCCAAACTTTGAAATTCTTTCCCGAGAAAAAACCACTTTCCGAGTTGGCTGTTGCCAACGTTTGCTCTATCGAACTCGGAGAATGTGCCTTATTGGGGCGAAGGGAGATAGTGGCCTCACAGGGTGGTCTGCACTTTTTCCAAGCAGCACGCACGAGACTCTGCTCTTGACCTGGAAGACCAGCTTCCTCGGTGCAGCATGCTCTGGCAGCTGGGTCTCCGCGCCTTGGAGAGCTGGGGGTGTGGGGGGTGGGGTGGGTGCAGCTTGCAGCGGCTCTGCAGCAATCGTCTTGAGTGCTTGCTCCAGGTGCAAGCTTGCACGCTACGGGAGCACTGTGGCTGGAGTTGGGGGGCGGTGGGCGTGGCAGCGCTCCAGCGCGCCTTCTCTCGCCCCTTCAGACCCGGGAATGTTCTGAAAAGTATCCAAAAGTTCTGTGCCGCGGGCGCGCCAAAAGGGGGGAAATAAAAGCACACCCCTCCCCCACCCCTCCAGGCGTTGCGTGTCCCGACCTCGCCACTCGGACTGCACCTCCGGCTGCGGCGCACACGCCTCCCGCGCCTCCTCCTTGGGAGCCTCGCCGTCCGTTGTGTGCTCACTTGCAGCCGTCTCCGGACGGGAGAGGTGGCCGCAGAGCCCTTGCGCTTCTTTGGGGGGCACCATGGCCAACGACGACGATGCATTCAACAAACCTTCCGCACCGTCGGAGGCACCTAACGCCCCCGAGGCATCGCCGCAGGGCAAGGCCGGGAGCAGCAGCGGCGGAGGCGGCTCGGGCTCCGGGGCGTCGGGGTCCGGGGCGTTGGGCCTGAGCGCCTCGAGCAAGAAGTCCCCGAGACTGCCCAAGTGTGCGCGCTGCAGGAACCACGGCTACGCGTCGCCGCTCAAGGGCCACAAGCGCTTCTGCATGTGGCGGGACTGCCAGTGCAAGAAGTGCAACCTGATCGCCGAGAGGCAGCGCGTGATGGCCGCGCAGGTGAGTGCGGGCGCCCAGGAGTTGGGGTGCAGCCCCGACGGAGCTGCTTGGTGAAAGCCCCTCCAACGTGGCCAGCGCCACGCGGGGCCCGGGTCCGGGAGGGACGCCGTGCTCGCCGACGGCTGTGCTAGCTCGGAGCCCAGGGCTGCCAGCCACGCGCCGGCGCCACGCTCGGAGGGGGACGCGTCCCCTCTGATCCCAGCCGAGCAGAGCGCGGCGGGGTTGGCTCCGCTCGGGGGTCCTCGCCACCTCTGACCCCGCTCTCCAGTAATTTCGGGGTTCTGTTCCACGCGAGTCCCTGGGATATCTAACTCCTCTCCCCAGCAGAGAGCGGCGTGGTTGGCTCCGCTCGGGGGTCCCCAGAATCTCTGAGCCAGCTCTCCGACGGGGAGTTGCGGGGTTCGCCCATACGGGAGCCCCCGGGGTCCCAGAACGCTCCCTCCAGCAGAGTCCCGGGCTTCGCTCTGCTTGGGGGGGGGTCCCCACGATCTCCGACCTCGCTCTCTGTGTGGAGGGTTGCGGGGTTCGCTGCCCTCGGGGGTCCCCGGGACCTCTGACTCCACCTCGCAGCGGAGTTGCGCTGAAATTGAGGCTCCTTGTGTGTCCTCCCGACTGCCGCTTCCCCGGGTAACGTGTCGGGAAGCCGTGTATTTCTGGAAGAATCCCTGTAACGGACGCCACCGCGGCGTGGTCCTGCTTGTGCGCTTGGCGCACTTTCTGTCCTCGCCCCAGTGGGGGGAGGGAGCGCCTCAGCCATTTTGAGCACCGTGGGCATTTTATGAGCATTTCTACATTTGCAGTCTCGGTCCTAGTCACTCACGTGCACATTACTTCGGATTTTGATTCACGCTTACAAATTAAAAAAAATATGCGCAAGGGGGAAAACGTATGAGTTTGAGTTTTTTGTCGGTTGTTCATGATTTATTTTTTAAGCTGCATAAGCAGGCTAGTAATTTAGCATCTTAACGGAAATAGTTAATGTCGTTGGTATCCTAAAAGTATTTTTAGAAGACAGTAATATACATTCTTTCTAGCTTAAAGTTGTTTCATTTTAGAACAGCTATAAGCAGGCTAGTAATTTAGCATCTTAACGGAAATAGTTAATGTCGTTGGTATCCTAAAAGGATTTTTAGAAGACAGTAATATACATTCTTTCTAGCTTAAAGTTGTTTCATTTTAGAACAGCTTATTTAAAATGAAAAGATATCCAAGAAATGTTTGCTAACGATGTGCTACTTTTGATTAGGAACGTGTAAATATCCTCCATTGAAAATGATTTAGATAAGGACGTTGAACACGACTGCACAAATGCTTAAAGATTGTATACTTTTAATGTACATCAGATTTTTAAAAATGTGTTTTGAATGATATATTTTGGCTTCACCGATTGCCAAGTGCAGTCATGAAAATATAGGTTGCTTTCCTTTTGTTTTCATAGGTTCTTAGCTTAATCTATACTAGATGAAAAAAATACACTCTGGGTGTAGCATTAAAATGCATTACAACGAGATTACTGAAAAAAAACTTATGGATTTTTTCATTATACTTCTAGGTAGGTTGCCTTAAATATTTAGCATGGAGACTATGCTTGGGGGATTTCTCTTCAAAATATAATAAATTTATCCTAATAGGGGCATTAATTTTGAGAAACTTATTAGTAGAGGGACTAGTTTTGAGGAGGCTGTTTGCTATGTTAAGAACAAAAGCAACTCAAGATTACTTTTGGAATGTTAAACTTCAATATTTTTCATACCAGAAGGCTTGTGCTATGCTAAATGTATCCTTAAATATCTACATAGCACCTACTTTTTAGTCATTCTAAAATAGTTTGAAATTGATCTTAGATATGATTCTAAAATAATTGCATTTTCAATCATTGCCACCCCCTTCCTCGTTTGAATAACATTTCCTAAGCAACCTTGAGAGGAAGGTCTTTATAAAGATGCTCTTCGTTTATGGAATAGAGACACTATGCATTTTGGGTATGCTTGGGGTTCGTGGAAATCAGGGTGTATGTATGCGTTGACATACCTCAGAGATTTGCAGCATTTTAAAACTTATTTCTGGTCAAAGTCTCTGATATTCTCATTCTAAGCCTTTTGGCTGGTAATAGAAAATCCAAGATTTAAGCGTAGTTATTTAATCTTAAATAATTGATTATTTAAGGTTAGTTTTTCTAAGTTGAACACTCCTTTGGT
Organism: Galeopterus variegatus; assembly: GCF_000696425.1. Classification (NCBI taxonomy): domain Eukaryota; kingdom Metazoa; phylum Chordata; class Mammalia; order Dermoptera; family Cynocephalidae; genus Galeopterus; species Galeopterus variegatus. The sequence continues at coordinate 248,978 of NW_007728706.1, read as the reverse complement.
TATGAGTAAAAATTACTTCCAAATTAGTCAGCTTTCTGTGTTTGGACTACAGTTTTCTGAAAACAGTATAGAAATTATAGTTGTGCTTCTTATTTAACATTTTGATTTCACCTTTTGGCTGGCTTCACTTTCTTATTTCATGATCACCAATACTGTGGTCAATTTCAACAGAAAGTGTTTTTTTGTTGTTACATGTACTAAGCAAAAATACAATTTATCTTCTTTAAACCTTTTTCCAACCTTTAACAATGTTGTTTAAAAGACTATAAATTGAAGAAAGACCATGAAGAATTTCTTAGGTATGTCAGGTTCTTTCCAGTCCCCATTGCCAGCTCTCCTTCCCTCCTGCCTGGAATGACACACCTGTCCTCTCTCCCTCTCCCCACCTCCACCCTCTTCTTCCTTAGGGGACTTCAACGACAGATTCTAGCCCCTTTCCCCCATTGCTTCTCCACATGCTCCCTCTACCCCTGGGAATCAGGGCTCTGCAGGGGTTCCTAAACAGCCTCTGCCTTTCCTGTTCCAGATAGTTCTGTCCCTTCATCCTTGCCTGTCCAAGTTCCACTCATCTTATTTTTCAGGGCTCCATTCAGGTACTACCTGCAGCTGATTCTTGCATTTTATAGATATTTCTATCTCTGAACTTCTTCTGTAGTATTGATTTGTGTCTCTCCCGTAGTGTTTATCGCATTATTTATGTTTTGTGTTGTAGCTGCATGTTTGCTTGACTCCTCTTTCTCCTTTTAAACAGTCAGTAACTTGGGATCCAGTCTAATCTTAGTGGTTGCTGTTCCTGTACAGTGGCCTTATATGTATTTGTGGAACGAAGGTGAGCGATCCCATTCTCCTTCCTGCCTAATCTATCAGTGCTTCTTACTTTTTCTGCTCTTAGATTGAAATCATCTCCTTAACTCACTCTACACTTTTTCCTGATCCTCCTAGCCAGACTCATTTTCTGATACTCTGCACACTCATTTGTTTAGCAAGTACTTTCTGAGCACATACTGTGGGCCAGATACTCTGGCTCTGAACCATTTCTCAGCTTTGGCTGCACATCACAGTTACCTTGGTAGCTTTAAAAAGAAGTGAGAGATTCTCAGAGCTCATCCCAGAGCTAGTGAATCATGGTGTCTGGGGTGAACAAGGCTTCTGTGGATTCGGCAAAGCTGCATAAGTGATTCTGGAGTGCTGTCCTGTGCTTCCAGGTGGCCCTGAGAAGACAGCAGGCTCAGGAGGAGGAACTGGGCATCAGCCACCCCATTCCACTGCCCAGCGCACCTGAGCTGCTTGTCAAGAGAGAGAACAACAGCAGCAACCAGTGCCTGATGACTGAGAGCAGCAGCTCCTCGCAGCCACCGCCAGCCAGTACTCCCACCACTGCAGCTTCAGGTAACCTGGGGCTCACGGGCCTAGGGGAGGGCAAGGGCTGTCGCCACAAAAACCGAGTCTCTGGAATCTCCTGAGCCACACATAACATTTAGAGCTACAGGATTTTCTTAAAGGATTCTCCTTCTGTCTGCTTTTGGCTGCCTCACAAAGGAGATGGCCATGAATTCTAGAAATGGAGGTTCAACAGCTTCACTGTCCTGTTGATGAACAGTAAAAAGGGAATTGGGACAATGTCAGAGAGGAGCGAGATGATTCAAATTTCCTCTCGGTCCATCCCTCCATTTTCGGGTTATCTTGGTGAGGGCTAAAGATCCTTGTTTCCTGGAACTGGAAGTTCATTTCTCCACAAGGATGGCGTCCACCAGTGTCTGAGAAGGCCACATCCTACGTGTCCAATTTGAATGGGTGCTGGGAAGTGACATGGGAAAGCATGCCACATTGGCTTGAATTCGCTGCCATGTGCTAAGCACTGTTCATGGGCTGTGTGGATGCTAATTCATCTCACTTCATTCCCAGAGTAACCTTAAGGTAGGAGATATTAATCCTCTTTTACTCATGTGAAAACTGAGGTACAGGAAGTTAAGTGACTGGCCAGGTGTACTGACTAGGAAGTATCTGAGTCAGTCCATCCAGAGCTCAGTGTGCTTACTGCACTGGGCCTCCAGGTTACTTCAAGAGTCACAGTGGTCTAGAGCTGCACTGTCCAGCACCAAAGGCCCTAGCCACATGTGGCTATTTAAATTTAAAGGAATTACAATGAAATAAAATGAAAGCATTCAGTTTCTCCATTGCACTGGTCACATTTCATGTACTCAATAGCCACATATAGCAAAGGGCTATCATGTTGGATGATGCATTTCCATCTCAGAAAGAGAGAGATGTTGATGGAGTAGAATGCAGGAAGATCTATGGAATCCTGTTGTTTCTGGCAGTTACATACACATAATGCAATTCACAGAATGTCTTTAGAGTCTGCTAAGGCTCCATGAAATGCAGCCTCGCAGTGTGGTACCACCTTAACTAAGCTTTCATGTACTACTCAGTTAACAGGACTTAACCACTGAGCTAAAGTTGCTCAACTGCATGTCATTAACTAGCTGTGCACCTTTGGACCAGTCACTTAAGCTGTCTGGGTCTTTTGTTTCCTCTTCTCAAAAAAGAGGGAGAGGGTTCTTGAGGGTCTTGAAGATCCTATGAGTCTTCATCATTATAAAGGAGGAGGAGGAAAGCAGACACCAAAGAAAGCAGGTAGGTGTGTCTGTGTGTCTGACTCTGTGTGTGTTATTGGAACTAGGGATTCTGTAATTAACAAAGGATGGGGTTCTCTCTCTCTCTCTCTCTCCCTCCCTCCCCCCATCTCTCCGTCCTTCTGGCTTGTTTTTTTTAGTTGCTCATAGTATATACTTAGAACAGTTTCCATTCTTTGCCTTTCATAGGAAGGTAGGAATCTATCTATCAGAAATATGATCTTCACACTTTGGGATTTTGAGAAGATGTGTCCAAGGCTTAGTGACTAAATGATATGGGGTCAGGGCCGAGCTGGTGGATATAACTGCATGGCTGGGATGAGAACTGGGGTGTACCACGTGAGTCAAGGGGGCGGGGGTTGCAGTGCTCAGATTTATGTAGGGGAGTGACTTATTTGATTTTCACAAACATCCCATGAGGTAGGAGTTCTCATCCCCATTTACAGATAAGGAAACTGAAGCTTAGTAAATGGTAAAGAAACTCCCACAGAATAAAGCTGGGATTCATTCCAGGCCTGTCTGGTCTCGAAGCCCGTGATTTTCTATTTCACTTGTCTGTGAGGTGAGGTGGGGGACCAGTTGCCATGTTTCCTTGGAAAATGGACAGTTATGATTCTTTACATGCTGTGATTCAATCCTCAGAAAGATTTGGGTTAATGGGTGAATAGGAACAATGTTAGGGACAAAAGTCTTGCCATTCTCCCTCAGCACAGAAGACTGCAGCCCCTGGCCTTTCGGGGAGAAGTACAGGGAAAGGCCTGGGATGGATCAGCATCAATGCTAGGCATTTTTAAGGGCACCGGAGGTGGACTTGGGCTTGTCTGACGTCCTACAGTCCACTTTGGGGGAAGGGATGTGGTATGATGTCAGAGTGTGAAGATAGTGGAGCTTTGGAGAGGGATTTCAGGCTAGATGGAGTTCAGAATGATGAAGTCCTCGCAGGGTATTTCGGAGTGGTGATAGGGAAAGTTACAAAAAGAAGCATGGGAGCAGGATACAGGGTTCAGGGTCAAGGAGGGTGTAACCAGACTCCCTTCTTGGCCTCTAGAACTGGCAGATCTTGAAGTCAGCCTGGAGTCTTTGAACCAACACTCACAGGGAAGGGGAGTGTGGCAGCCAGTTGTGTGCCGTGCTCATCTGCTCAGGTGCAGGTGGGCAGGCATTGTGCTGGGAGGCTATGCCTCCCAAAGGAAGGTGGGCGCTCTCCCGGCAGCTCAAGTCTGCAGCCAGGAGCTGTGGGTCCTCATTCTCAGGGCTCCTACCAGACCTGAGGGGGAGTGATAACTGCCAGACTGAGCAAGGATGTGAGCAAGAGGGAAACAGGTGCCAGTAGAATTAAACTATACAAATACATGGAGAAGGAGGGAAGGAGAGAGAGAAAACTAGAGAGACAGATGGACAGACTGATTGAAGAGAGTCCTGAAGCTTTTATGAAGCAAATGCAGCTCACCTTCTTAGCTTGCTACTAACAAATATATAGCTTATATTAATTTTTCAGAGATTGGATTTATTTAAAATAACATTAACTTTATGCAGGTAAGTGGTGAACATTTATAGAAGACTATGAAAGCGTATTCAATGACAGATGATTGTTCTTCCAACACCAACCTGCAGCTCTCTGCTCTCTGTTGTTCCAGGATTGCTGGCTGCGTGCATGGGCTTATGTGCCTGTTTATCCTTTTCACATAGTTCTATAAAAATATTTACATATTTAATATAATGGGAACATATTGTTCCTACTTGTGGGTAATTAGCTTTTATTCATCAAATACAGCTTGGAATTTATTTCATCTTTTTGAGTGGGTGGCCAGTACGGGGATCTGAACCCTTGACCTCAGAGGTATAACAGTGCTTGAACCAGCTGAGCTTACCAGCTAGCCTCCAGCTTGGAGTTTTTAATGGCCTAGAATTCCGTTATATAGATGTGGAAAGCCAGGATTGGAAATTATTTAGCCAGAGGCAAAAGTTGTAGGAGTTGTCATGAAAGAACAGTAAAACCTACCAACCTGGCTCACCTAGGGAAAAGTTTCTAATTACTCCTTTCTAATACCTGAGGTCTGGTGTCTACTAGGCCAATAGCTTGGTAAAATCTAGTAGATTTTTATGTCCTTGAAGTTTCTTAGCTATCTCTTTTTGGCTCCTGAAAGTGCCAAAAGTGAGAGGGAGAAATGACCAACAATTATTGCCAAGATGATTGGCTGAATTCTGAGGACACTTTGAAGGAGACTGGATTTGCCAAGCTGTTGTTTCATTTATTTGGAGTAGGATTGTGTACGTTAGAAGAAAGTGTCTACAATCCTTAGCCAAAGATTGACCAAGATTGACCAAAAAACTGACCAGATATTCCTTAAATAATGTATTAAAAGATTCTTGTTATTTTATTCTATGTTTGTGGGTACTGTTGAAAGAAAGAACCTTTTGAAGAAATTATCTGTTCATTGCTGTTTCTTATATGAGTGGGATCAGATGTTAGCAGGTATACTATTGATTAGTGGATAGGTTTTCTTCCCAGCCATTTTCCCAGGGGAAAAAAAAAAAAAGCTGAGTATTTTTGGCTATAAATGACAGTGAATAACAATTTCAACATTTTCTCTGTGGTTTCATTTTTGGAATTTTAGCATAAAGTGTACTTTTTAATTTCAAAAAAAACTGACCAGATATTCCTTAAATAATGTATTAAAAGATTCTTGTTATTTTATTCTATGATTGTGGGTATTGTTGAAAGAACCTTTTGAAGAAATTATCTGTTCATTGCTGTTTCTTATACGAGTGGGATCAGATGTTAGCAGGTATACTATTGATTAGTGAATAGTTTTTTTATTTCCCAGCCATTTTCCCAGGGGGGAAAAAAAAAGCTGAGCATTTTTGGCTATAAATGACAATGAATAACAATTTCAACATTTTCTCTGTGGTTTCATTTTTGGAATTTTAGCATAAAGTGTAATTTTAATTTCAGAAGTCACCAGCTGATTTTTTAAATCTGAGGCATTCTTCCTCTTTGTAAAGTTGGGCTCCTCTTTGTTTTATTTTATATTCTAATTTTTCTTCAACCTCCTGTGTGCCTGTAGAATGCTGTTTTACCCAGTCCTTATGCTAAGGTCTGCATAGTTCTTTGCCTCTCCTTTTCTGTGCAGAAACTGTCAGATGAAGGTTGCATTGTAGATAATTGGGTTCTGCATATGTGTCCTTTGTAAGGACTTGAATATTATCTCCTGTGGGGCTCTCCCTTCTGGAGCACTCTGCACTTCCATCCACACTCACATTCGTCCTCCCCCAGATCAAACCACCTCCTACCGTCTCAGGACTTCCCTGGCAGCTCCACTGCTCAGTTTCACTCACCTTCCCCTTTTGGAAGGGTTGGTCAGGTCTCTACATAATATCAGAGGGGCCCCTCAGGGGCCGGCCCGGTGGCGCACTGCTATTTAAATTTAAAATAACATTTCAGTTTTTGCCCTAAAAATCCTCTGTGGGATTATTTAAATTTACAATAACATTTCACTTTTTATCTTTATAGCACTTCATTCAAATGAACAATAAGAGCATTTTATTAAAATTGGGTTGGGAGTTGATTTTTGAAGGATTCTAGCCACTTACATGAGATGAGCTGCATCTGACTTTAGACAGAGCTCTCAATTACAAGTGGAACAGGATATGATATTAGGTATAAAAAAGTCTTTGGATGAAAGCATTCCCAAATTTTATTTTCAGAGTCAAAGAAATTTCCAGGATGTCCAACAAAACAAAACTCCTTAAACTGAAGCAACAGTTGGAGATTTAAATGAAAGAAAACAATTAAGATTAATGGTACAGATGATTTTGAGAGCCTGCTCTCTTAAATTGTGGTTCAACCAATTTTGTTTATTTCAAAGGCAGTCTTTGCTTATGTGTCAAATATAACAGTTTAATTGGCCTGGTAGAAATATCTGTGGGTAGTATTTTAGGAAAGCAGTTCTGTCAGCCTCTTCTGCCAACCCAGCTTTCTTTAGAGCTTCATGGCCTTTGAAATCACCTGTAGATTCACACGAGCTTAGATGATTCCTTTTATCTCTTTCAGCGTCCCATCTTTCTTCTCTTCCCAGTCCCTAGTTTTTATTGTATTGCTGATTTCTCTCTTTGTTTTATACGCTGATCTATGATTCTTTTTTTTTTGGCAGCCGGCTGGGGCAGGGATCGAACCCTGGACTATGGTGTTATCAGCACTACTCTAACCAATCGAGCTAACTGGCCACTTCAATGCTGATCTAGTCTATGCCTCTGGGGTAGTGGGGATGCTGAAGTCTTTCAAAGGACTGAGGTTTATGGTGGGGGCACAGGGGAATGTAATCTAACGTCTTATGCAGGATACTGTGAATTCTGTCCCTGTGTCAGATGATGTGGACTCTGAGCCTGGGAGTGCTCTCGGTTGTACCGGGAAGCAAAAGAAGTGGATGGGGGTGCCTGTGGCTCCCCGTCGCTCTAGCTGCCATCTCACTGGTTCTTGACTTGTCCTGGTTCCTTCTGTGGTTGTCACAGCAACAGTGAAAGTGCATGTCTGCATTTTTGTCTCAGCCTGTCTTATTTTTTTGTCTCAGGTGTCTTATTTTTCAACTGATAAAAAAATTCAGTTCAAGGTGACAATCTTTTTGACTCCCCTGTGGAAATTCATGTAAATATTGATCACTGTTGTTGAATCAAATGACATTTCAAACCAAGTTTACTCTATTCTCTTATGCCTGTAGACAGACTTCACAGTTGCTAATCTGGTCTTATTGTGTAATATCACTGAATGTGCTTTGCAGGAAAAAAAATGCACAAGAAACTCTTAGACTATAAATAGCTGGCTTGTCAAAAGAAAACACCAATTCAGTACTATAGTAATAGCAGGTTTTCTGATATTTATTGGCAGTGAGAGTTCTTAGATATTGCTTCAGTCATCCAATGTCAGTTCAATTCAGTGTATACTAACAGATGGCTTTTAATATTGATTCCAGCACATAAAACTGCTCCCTAGTTTTGTACCATCCCTTAATTCTGGTCCTGAGGTTTATCTAAACCTCAGGGGGTTTATCTAAAATATATAAAATAAGGGCCGGCCCCGTGGCTCACTCGGGAGAGTGCGGCGCTGGGAGCGCAGCGGTGCTCCCGCTGCGGGTTCGGATCCTATATAGGGATGGCCAGTGCGGTCACTGGCTGTGCGTGGTGTGGGCAACACCAAGCCAAGGGTTGCGATTCCCTTACCGGTCACAAAATAAATAAATAAATAAATAAATAAAATAAAATATATAAAATATGTGTTAATTCAGTGAAGCAGATTGGATCTATCTAACACCAATAAATGTTTGCTGAACTGAATTGAATTTATCTGTGCTGGAGAGTCTGCTGTCTGAGCAAGATTTCCTTCCTTCCTTCCTTCCTCCCTTTCTTCCTTCTGTTTTTCCATTTTATTTATTCATTCATTCATTCAACAAATATTCATTGTTTGACTGCATTGAGCCAGGCCCTATTCTCAGTACAGGATATATAGCAGTGCATAAAACATCTGTCTCTCATGGATCTTATATTTCGGGGTCAGGGAGGGGGACAGTCAGGTGGCCAGAGTGCTGGAGTGCTGTGAGCACAGGGTGACATCGCTGGGGGCTGTGTCACGTGGGCGTTGTAGGCCATGGAAAGAGTTGGGATTTTATTATGACTGCCATGGAAAGTCACTGAAGTGTTGAAGCAGTGAATGGTGTGATCTGATTTACTCTGTTCAGAGATCTCTGCTGCACACGGACTGTAGTTTGAAGAAAGCCGAGTGGGAGCAGGGATCGATGTGAGGGCTGTGCCGTTGCCCTGGGAGAGGGGCAGGCTGCTTTGATGGCCTGGGGGCAGTGGAGGTGGAAAAAGGGTCTGTTTAGACGGGAGGTCTATTTTGGAGGTGAATTCGTGTGTAATTTTGGTAGATATCGTCAACGGCACGGCCTCCCGAGCATGGCTGCCATAGCATTGCCAGCTCTAGGTTGTCCTTGGGGCTTTACCAGTCTGAAAGGGAAGAGTCGTACAAATTGGAACAGTTTGTAATCCACATTTCCCTTGCTAGTGAGGCTAAACATCTCTTCATATGTTTTAGGGCCATTTGTATTTTCTTCTGTGAACCATCTGTTCATGTCCTTTGCCCATTGCTCTACTGAAACCCCCCATCTAGGAGTTCCTTAGTTATTATGGAGATTGGCCTTCTGTGATATGAGTTGCAATCCTCACCACGACCACCACGTGGTATTTCAAACCATGAAACTGTATGAGGCCACCTGGGGACAGACGGCAGAGACAAGGAGAGCCTCAGGACTGAGTCCTGGTCACCGCCCTCTTTGGAAGACAGTAGAGGAGCTGAAGCCTGAAGCTCTTTCTTCTAGTTCCAATTCATAGGCCCTTAGCCAGGCCAAGTGAGAATGGCTGTAGGATGGCTGAACCGATGTGTTCTTCATGGTTCTCCAAACTTCTGCTCCTCAGTTCAGTTTTAGCCAGGAGATAGATCTCATGTTGCGCTAACAGCCCCAGGGACTAAATCATTTCGCAGTCATGGTGTAGAAGTTTCAGTGTTACTATTTGATGTAAAATAACTATGGTATGACCGTGACTGAGGAATGGGAGCATATATAGCCTAGTTAGATATTCTGGTTATTGGCGACTAATCTTATTTTTACCAATATTGTCAGTTTGCATGAAATTAGAATGCATGCTGCATGCTACCCTTTTTCTGTCTCAAAGCCATTTTACTGTCTGCACTGATGCAGCATGAACATTATCATTACTGCTGCATGGCAGTGCCACATTCCCCCTAAGAGAATAGTCTAGGGTAGTGGAAGCTTGATCAGAGGTCTTGAAGATTAAAGATACCTGGAAAAAGAGTTTCTATGCTATCTTGATAACTTTATACCTGGGGAGGGAAGCCCCATCTTATTGAAAGAACCTAAGATCTAGAGTCAAAAGACCTGGCTCAATTCCTTACCACCTGTCTCGTCTGGGGGGAATTCATTTAATTTCTTTCCATTTGTGAAATGGGTAAAGTAATGTCTGCCCAGAATATCTCATAGCATTGTTTAGTGCTCATCTTTTTCATAAGATATTGATGGTGCTCAGAATTTTTCACAAAATCTAAGATATTTATGAAAAAATTCTTTGTAAACCTGATGAAATACATAAATATATCATAGAACTCAAGTTTCAGATTTAATATGAGGAACGAGCAGATGAACAAGACTGATGTTATCTACCCTATAGCCATAAACTGGTTTTTTGCAAAAATGAAGTTCCATGAGCTGATACAATAAGAATTACATCTCTGGGTGAGGATTATGGAACCCATCATGCTTTCCTACACGGTGGCTTCCAGGGATCTCAGAGATGCATCTTAATGCTCAAACATAGTAAATGCATTAAGCCCTCACATTAGACTATAAGTAAGCGTCCCCCCTTCTTTTTATGACCTTGCTTTTCGGTTTGTTTGTTTTTTTTCTTTCTGTTTTGTTAACTTTACTGATAGATGTCTTCAGAGTTAGCCATCTGTTATCCTTTCTAAAGAGAGTGGGGAGTATAGTCTCGCCACACCAGGGCTCAGGGCTCTGAGTTTGGGAACTACCCTGCAGCAAAACAGGTAAAACACTGTCAGTAGCTTGCTGCCCCTCACAGCATGAACAGAGGCACGCATTTAGACACCAGCAGGACGTGCATGTAAAATTAAGAAGCAGGGGACATCAGTGCAGTCCTGCTGGGGAGCAAGGCAATGGCATAATATTTCAGACACGTTGACATCACCACCTTTGTGAAGAAATTTGGGAAAGCTGGAGTAGGTGTGTCTCTCACTGTTGACCAATGTGAAGGAGACTCATTTACCTGGTGATCAAGATAGTATCTTTAAGTGTTTAGTTTTAAAAGTTTGCCTTTTTAAACACTCTCCCAAACCTGTATTTATTTGAAAATAAACAGTGCCAGATTTTTCTTTAGGGGCTAACCAGAAAGCAACAAGGGAGTCTCAAGGACGTTATTTGGTTAATACACTGATACCGAATGCAATGGGTGGGTAAGGAATTAACAAGCAACAGCAACGTAGGTTGCGTGTAATTCCTCATTAGCAAGTCGAGACGTTTCTGAGACTGTCCCCCGGCATCCCACCCCAGGAGCTGCTACCTTGTAGAGCCCCGGTCATCTGCTTGATGAGAGTGGAGTTCATTTCCCTTATCACTCTCTCCCTCAATTTTTATCTGAAAGATGGAATTATGAGTTACAGGAGAAAAGGAGTAAGAGGCACATCAAAGAACTTTTTTGCAGCTTTGAATAGGGGGCCTTATTGGTTTGGGGTTGTTAGCTTTGGGTGTGCTGTTTTCACCATGAAGCACCTGGGGTTTGTTTTTCTCTCGAAGATGTAGATAAACTAGAGAGAATCCAGGGGAAGGGCAACAAAAATGATGTATGACTTGGAGAAAAGGAGAATAACAGTCTATAAATATTTGAAAGGTAATATAAAAGAGGGAGAGAGATTATTTACAGCAGTGGCGAGGAGTTTGACAGGAACAAAAGCTTGCATCTAGGAGCAGGGGAAAATTGGGTGGGACTGAAAAAAAAACAACAACAGCATAATAAGGGTGATTAAGCAAAGAAATGTAATTCTCACATTAGTTTGTGTTGCTGGGAGCCAGGGTGGCAAGAAGTAGAGATGTTTCTCAAACTGAGGATCCTTGCACAATTGTGAATTGCGATTTCCTAGTTTCTCTGTATAAAGCTAGGAGAGGGGGCAGTGCTTTATTTTTGCCTCGAAAGTGCATAGTTCAATTCCCAACTCTTCAGTGTTTTCAGAGGTGGTAGTAATAATTATAACATGACTGGCTATCACTTACTGAGTGTCTGCCTTGAGGCGGGTATTGTCTTAGCTGCTTTGGTATTTATATTCTCATTTAATCTTGATAGCAACTCTGTATAATCGGAACTATTTTTTCCATTTATGAGGAAATCGAGTTCAGTAACTTGCTGAAGATTGCATGTGCTGTATTAGGTGACTCTCAGCCCATGTTCATGCCATGTATCAGGCTTGGTTATCTAGGTCATCGTGGTTGTGAGAGTAGTAATTGGGACCCACTAGGTGGCCTGGTAAACAGTTTGTATCCGAGTACAGGGGTAAGCAATATATGAGCATCCTTTGAAAGGTTCGTGGAAAGATCTGTATTATCTTTCAATTCTACTTTTCCATGAACTTTTTGAAGTACCCTGTAGTTGATGTCCAGGGCTCCCTTTGCTTTACTTTTCTCTTTTCTTCTTCCCTTTCTTGAGATATATTTTCTCAGTATCAGTAAGTGCTATGTTATTAATATATTACATTTTCTCATTCCATAAATTCAGTTATACCATAGGCTTTTAGTCATCTTTGTACCTGTTTAGAGATCTGTGCAATCTCACTAAGGAAAGAAGAATTCTAGAAGGCAGGCATTATCCTGGATCTTATGTGCTAGTTGTAGTGGGGCTGCCTTTGTAGTATTCTGTACTTTCCTTAGCTTTCTGTCTCTGATATTTTATAGTATCCAGTGTAGTGATGATTGATTAAAAACAGACCAAAATAGACAGAATTCAGTACTCAGAATAAAGGTGGAAAGGTGGTGTCTGGGTTTTTCATGTCATTGCAAGAAGTTACCAAGCCTGGAATCAAAAGGCTTGGGTTTTAAATCCAGACTCCAGCTACCGCCATCTTCCTCCGTGTGCCAGGCACCTTTCTAAGCCAAAGCCAGCTCCTCTGTCTTGCGGGGCAGAGTAGTTCCTGCTCTCTCAACCTCCTAGGGTTCTTGTGGGTAGCAACTGAAAGAATATTTATAAAGTGCTGTTTATAAACTGAAGAGTATCAGATAAATGAAAGATAAAGTTAAAAGTTAGCATCACTTATAGTAGTGGCTCTTTTCTTAGCTCATTTGCTTGGTATAAATCTGATATACAGTAGCCCCCCCTTATCTGCAGGTTTGCTTTTCATGGTTTTGGTTCTGAGTGGTGTGATGACATCTGGCACTGTCCCACCCTTTGCCCAGTGTACCCACGCTGTGGACACTACCTGCTCTATAGAATGTGATTGCATAGGAAAAGGCACCGTGTATATAGGGTTCAGTACTATCTGCAGTTTCAGGCATACACTGGGGGTCTTGGAATGTGTCCCCCATGGATAAGGAGGGACTACTGTGGTTAATAGTGGTTGGGACTTTCGAGGAAGTTGACGTTGTTCAAAGGGCAGTGTCAGATTTGTATGAGGGGCAGAACAGAAAGGGCCCAGTGAGTTTCTAGGACATTATTCCACTAATACCACAACTTTTGCCTCTTCCTTTCATTTAACTATGGTAACATGTAATGAAGACCGTGCTGAGTCTCCTGGCCAGAGGTAGGTGGCATGGAAATCCAAACTGTGGCTCAGGGCACCGGCATTTTTCCTTTCCACTTTTCAGATTGCACCAATACTGTTTGCCATTCTCTGTGGGAATTACTTACTTTCCCTTTGGAGTCATGTGCCTTTTTAAAATAAAGAGCTTTTTGACTTCTGTCCCTGTGCAGTTGTTCCCAGTAGCAGTCCCTAGTAAATTCCTCTCTAAAGTCATCCCTAGATTACTTTTACTGTAAACTGTAATGATTTGACTCTGGCCGTATTTCTCCCAAGGTCTCCTATCTCGGTTACTTGTAAGGCTACTCCTCCCCTCTCTTGTTCTCTTTGATCTTTTATAATTGGCTTAAAACTCTCCATAGTTAATCTGCAGTGACTTTGTTTCTCCTCCCTATTTTTGCTTTTTCAGTCCCTGAGAATTTAATAATCTGTTTCACATTATTTTCTAATTTTTCTTCTGGTGTCATATTCTCCGTCGCACTGTTAATAGACTTTTCTCCTTGTCTACCCGTTTGCTTTATCTTAGCTATTAATGCAACTCTGCATTTTGTCCGTATTTTGGCTTGGAATAAACAAAGTCCTCCACATTCTGTGGAGGTGGTGGCCTTCCTAGTTCCAGACTCAGCTAGAGACCGCTGCATATGTATATGGTAATGTGATAAAATGACCCTGGAGATGAACAGTTGAGCACCCAGCTTGAATTGAATGAATGGATGAATTTGTTGAGTGCTTGTGAGCTTTTTCTCACAAGTTGGCCTTTCTGGGGCAAATTACTATGACTACTCCACATGGAAGAAAGAACAGTTCCGTTACCTCTTCTGTGATTGACTTTTGGGGGTGTTCTTCCTGTGACAGCATCCATAATAATCTTTTCACTAAGCTCAGCTTTTCAGTCTGAAATCCTTTTAAAAGACATAGCATTGTCAAAAAGTCAGGCTTCCTGCCACTTTTCTGGTCCCTGATTGGCCTGGAAATGAACCCCCAGGTGAGTCTCAAGGCTCTGCCTATTTTGTTTAGTCTCAGGACCCCCATATTTCTCTTCTTGACTCTTGAAGGCTTTTTATCAGCACCACACTCTACCGAGTGAGCCACGGGCCGGCCCTCTTGAAGGCTTTTTAAACTGTTGTTCATGGTGGGCTTCAGGAGGTCTCAGAACTCTTAAATCTGCATTTTTCTCTTAGAAGATGGTCCAGCATTTTCATCTGATTATTTGAGGGGTCTGTACCTAAGAAATACTAAGAACTACTGTTTTAGATTTAAACCAATAGACCTTTTCTAAAAAACACTATTTCTCATCTTATTATATTTCCTTCATCTCTGTGTACCTGTTTGCCCTTTTCTATCAATTTTTGAGTAAATAGGAGCAGAAATTCTATTATTTAGGGTACTTTTAAAAATAACAGCTTTATTGAGGTATAATATTTTTTCTCCTTTTAATTACTTAATTATTATTATTATTTTACATTCTAAGATGCTGCAGAGCAGTTGTAGGGGAGGGGGAGAGGGGACAAGGGATGGAGATAGGGTGGGAGGAGGAGGAAGGAGGGAGGGTGGGGCATGGTGGAGGCCCGTGGCACCCCTCAAACCGTCCTTCTGGCAGGGGATCCCAGGGGACTTCCTGCCGTGGCGGCTCAGTGGTTGTCACTGGGCTGGATGCAGACGTTGGCAGGGTGTGGCAGAGGCCCTCATCCCTGCCATCCTTGGGAGCCTGGGGTACTTCTGGCTGTGGCCTGCTGGTGTTGCTGGGCTGTGTGCTGACCAAGTGTAATTTATACATCAAAATTCTCTATCTTGACGTGGTGTTTAATGTATTCAGAGTTGTGCAAACATCCTTATTGTCTAATTCTAAAACATTTTCATACCCTCCCCAACAAAAACCCATACCCGTTACCAGCAGCTTCCCATTTCCACCTTCCCCCAGCCTCTGTCAATCACTAACCTACTTTGTATTTTTGTAGTTTTGCCTATTCTGGAAATTTTATATAAATGGAGCCATATAATTTGTGACCTTTTGTGTCTGGCTTCTTTGACTTAGCATGATGTTCTCTAAGTTGATCCATGTTGTAGCATGCATCACTACTTCGTTTCTTTTTATTACTGATTATACTCCATTAAATGAATATGCCACATTTTGTTTATCTATTCATCAGTTAATGGAGAACATTTATGTGCAAATATTTGTGTGAACGTATGTTTCATTCTCTTGGGTATATACCTAGGAGTCGAATTGCTGGGTCATATGTTTAACATTTTGAGGGGGCTGCTAGACCTTTGCAAAACTGGCTACACCATTTTACATTTTTAGCAGCAATGGAAATGGAGGGTTCCAATTTCTTTACATCCTTAACAACACTTGTTATTATCTGTCTTTTTGGTGATTGCCATCCTAGTGGGTGTGAAGTGGTGTTTCATCCTGGTTTTGATTTGCATGTCACCGATGGCTAATGCTTTTGAACATCTTTTCATATGGTTATTGACCATTCGTATATCTTCTTTGGAGAAATGGCTGTTCAAGTCCTTTACCCCTTTTTATGTTGGGTTATTTCTGTCTTTTTAACGTTGACCTTTTTTTTTTGGGCTTTTTTGTGACCGGCTCAGCCAGTGAGCGCACTGGCCATCCCTATATAGGATCCGAACCCGTGGCAGGAACGTCGCTGCACTCCCAGCGCCGCACTCTCCCGAGTGCGCCACAGGGTCGGCCCTTAATGTTGGCTTTTGTAAACACAGTTCTGCATACATTTAATGTCCTTAGGCACGGCTGGGTCTTGTGAGGGAGGAATGGCACCAGCTCTGTGCTGTGTGCCTTCATATATGCTAACTCATTTTGCAAACTGAGAGAGTGAAATAAAGGAAGGCAAGCCTCTCACTTTGGCAGTGGAAACAGTGGGAAAGGTAAGGTGAAAGGTGGTGGGAAGGTGTTCATAAGTGGGGGAGTGGCCTTCTCTCATGCCTTTTAAATAGTGCCCTTTTAGAGAGACTCAGGCATTGTAATGGTGACCTTCAGGGAAAGAGTAGACAGTGCACGGATTTGGAAGTGAGAAAAGGAAAAGATCAGGAGAATAGTACACCTTCTGATACTCCCCATAAAAATAAGTCAGTTATTAGGAGGAAAGAAATATTATAGGAAATGAGCATATTTAGCCTTGAGATGAGAAATACCTAAAAGCTTTCAAGGAAATAAATTATTCTTACATAGTATGGTGGCCATGCATTTTATATTTATTTCCCTGAGATTAAATGAGGAAACAAGTTTAAAATGTGGTTCTCCTGGTAAGTGAGGGTTTAACACTGGCATGGTGCTTTTGCAGCTCACAGCAGGGGATAGATTTGCATCTCTCCTTGAGTGTTTGTCCTATCTGAAGGTAATGAATGGGTAAACTGAATAAGTCTTGAAGTTTTTTTCCAGTCTTGAGATTGTGTTAAGTGATTTTGTTTTGTTTTTTGAGATTCTGCAAGTGTTGGTTAGTGGGTAGAAACATCGGAATCATTTTGAGTAGTTCTCAGAAAGATCATAGAACCTGTGCTTAAACTTTATATAGTTAGAGTATTATAGATAGATAGCTTATTTTTAAACTTTTAGGTAAGTTCTTTTTTTTTTTATTACACACAATCTGAATATATACAAAGTTAAATGCATATCTGTATATTAAATCAGATAATCCTGTTAACTCGCTGTTCCCAATGGCCAAAAGGGCCATGGTACCTAAAAGAAATGTAGAACAGAGCAGCATCCCCTTCTTCAGATCTCGTTGGGTTAATTTCCTGAGCAAAATGTCAGCACATGTCCCCTCTGTGGACACAAAGGAACTTCTGTCTTGACTGTCTCTCTGACTCGGCTTACCTTTTTCCCTTTCCCGGGATTTCTCATAACACTTTATTTTTATAAACCATTAAAAAAAAAGAAAAAAAAAAACACCCCAACAACTTAATCTTAAAACCTGTGTTTTTGTAGGAGTATGTTCTTTTTTTGTTGTTTAGATAATGACCCTTGCCTCGTTGTTAATTTTAAGAAATCTGTATTCCCCAACTCTTCAAACCAGTATTGTTTCTGTGGTGGATAAACCTTGAGAATCATGGGTGAGGTTAGTGGTTGACGCAGTTACAAATGATACCAGGTGCCGCCCACAGGCTCTGCAAACTCCTTTGCCACAGATAGGGCTGCCTTTATGCCTGGGCCACATGGTTTTAGAGTTTTCATCCTCCTCCAACGCAGGCTGTACCCTGCTGCCTGCCGAGGTCTTCATAGGTTCTAGATCTGTGCTAAGTACCGAATAGTTTTTGATACTTGTGATCTCTTTGTGAGGTGGAATTTCTGAAAGCTTGTTAGATTTTCTAGTGATCCAGATGTACAGAATCTATACAAGGCAGATGACTGGATAAGAAAAATAAAGATGTGATGCTGGTGTGACTATAGTTGTTGGCCAGTTAGATGGCTTCTGTCATGCTGTTTCTTAGTTGCCATGACAACATTTTAGGTGACAGTCCCAGCGTGACTCTTGGTAATCATTTCTTTCAGTTAAGATTTGATTTTCTTTTTAGTTAAGATTTTGAGGGATGTGTGTGTGTGTATTTAATGTGCGTGCATATATATACACACACGTATATACACTCATATCCCCAAGTTGCCAGAGCTTTCAGGATCTTTGAACTGTTGGAAAATATCTCCCTCTGCTACTATTTAAAGCCGGAAGCCTCAGATTCCAGCCCCACAAAAAGTACCCCATCTGATTGGCAGAGCTATGCCACATGCCTGGCTGGGAATTAAAGTTCTAGCCCTTACACTGGGGAGGCAGGAATTGTCACAAGTATGAGGTTTTTGCTGCACCCTCCGATCCCTGTGGTTAGTGATGTATTTGATGGAGCATTTAGCTAAAAAGACACAGTTGAGAGTTGGATGACAGGTCATCTTACACGATTCAGAGTAGCTTGTGTACACTTGTTGAGAACAGCACAATAAAATTAGATTGGTAGCAGCTGGCAAACAAGGCAGCAGTTGCAAAGTGCAGAGCAAAACAAGAAGCCAGAGTTGGAGGGGCTGCTGCAAGGACAAGTCAGAAGAGCCACAGGTCAGGACCTGGGGCTGGTGCCAGGTGCCCTGGGGCCAAGTCCCGAATCGCAGCGCCTGCCTTGCTTGACATTTCCTGTGAAAGAAGGCTCTGACCAGCACGTCTGTCTTTGGAGCTTGAGAAGTCTCTTGACCTCTATGTTTAACACACCTCCATGTCAGTGCTTAAACAGTAGTCATCTGTGTTCTTTTCCAGGAGACTGGCGGTGTTGACTCCTTGTCAGTAGCAAGGGCACAAGTGTGAGGTCTCAGAGCAGGGGTGTGGTGGGGGTGGCCGCTCAGCTGTGGGCCCTCTGCCAGTCACACATGTGTCCTTACATTGGCTACTTGAACTTCTCTGAGTGTGGAAACAAGGGATGAAATTGCTTCTGAGGCCTTCCCTGTGGTTGCATTCTGTGAAAAGCTGTTACGTTTAATTTTCTGTGGTTCACTTTACCTGACTTTGGTAAAAATAATGGTTGAAAGATTGAATGAGCTTTTATTTGTAGAATCAACTCCTTTTAATTTCAGAGGAGCTTTATTCCAAAGGAGGGGAAGACAAAAGGGTAGAAAAGACATTAGGGGGAGCCACGCAAGAACTGGCCTCATTTCTAGCAGCATTCTGGGGCTTTTCTTGGAACCCTGTACTGGCTTAGAGGTACATCTCACAACTGTAGGGTGCAGGGGGCGTTTTGAAGGAGGCCATGGTGGAGAAGACAAAGACGTCAATGAACGTCCAAGCATCGAGCACCCACGTGTACAGCCAACAACCCTGATCCCCCCCTTTTTCCCCTGCACAGCTAAGAGTTAAAGCTGCCCTTTGGGATGTGACACTAGATGTCAGTTCTAGAATTAATATATTAAATCCACAGGGAATCCCTAAATCTCATTTTAATCACTGATGTGAACATAATTTCTCCTCCTACTCAAAACAACAACAACAAAAGCTACTAAACTAAATATGGGAGAGTTTTAATTGAGTTTAATATTTAAAGTTTCACTGTCTCTATTCTTTTTCTTATCTCTACCTTTTCCCAGTAGCAGTTTTTAAAATCGTAATACAATTAAACAGCAAAATCAGAGAAAAAGTTTAAAGGGCTCCAGATAATTCCCAGTTTGGGTTATCAGCTCTCACATAATGG
>NW_007728706.1:226759-229025 GCF_000696425.1 Galeopterus variegatus | reverse complement strand
AGAAAAAGTTTAAAGGGCTCCAGATAATTCCCAGTTTGGGTTATCAGCTCTCACATAATGGAGAGTTGATTATGTTTTGTTTTCCCTTTATTTGAGGGAGGTAAAACTCCATGGAGTTGAGAAAAGTACATCTGGAAGAGATCTGAAATGTTCCTGGTTCCAGATTAGTGTGCCTGCGAAGTGATCTAATGCTGGCTTTAGAATATACCATTAAAGTACTAAGGGTCAGAAAAGCTTCCTTCACAAATTTGGTAAGATGGAGCAGTCAGCTGTAACAGCATGCAACCCTGGAGGTCATAGACCAGGCTAGGAGAAAGAATTATGCATGGTAATGGGCAATTACAGATAATGGCCTTCTGGGGGTGGCAAAAAATACACAGCCGCACAGTTTTGCCTGGAATGAACATTGAATAGCACATTAACTTTATAGTTCAAGCTAAAAGTTCAGCTCTGGAACTGCAGCAGCCCCCCCAAGTAAACACAGTCTCTTGTCTTAATGGAAGCACCACCGTGGGAGCTGTGCTTCTCAAATGCAGAATTGAATAAAGGAGGGCATGGGGCCGGGGGAGACAGGATTTTGGAAAGGGACAGAAGGATGAGCTCTGCTGCACCTGGCTGTGTTTGTCTCACTAAGTAGAGGTGGTCCGGCCTCGCAGGAGGGGCACCAGGAGCAGTTGTTGCTTTCCTGGTGCCAGGTTTGTGTTTGACATTTAAAATAGCCCTGTCATGATTGCCTTGTGGGAGAAACATATTGTTCCTGCATTTCCTGATTATGACTTTAGGGAGTAATATCACACCGACTGCACTCAAGGCTACTGTCTGACCTCAGAGAAGGCCAGGAGTGGAGGATTCCGCTCCTTTCCAAGTTCTGCTGTATTCGGGGAGCCCCGCCAGGTGCAGTGAAGCCCTCCTGCAGTACCCTAACGATGAGTATTTGGAGCAAGGATGACTTTATTTGGTGGCACTCTTGCTTGATGGCAGAAAATATTATCACTGTTGTGATTGTGAAGACAATAATAGCTAACATATACTGAGCACTTACCCTGTGTCAGAGCTTTTCTGAGTACTTTAGATCTATTCTCTCATTTAATCCTTAAGTACTGTTATAGCCCCATGTTGCATATAGACGCTGGGACACGCAGAAGTTAAGTAACTTGCCACATGGTCATGCAGCAGTAGATTCCAGATCTGATCGAGCAATTTGACTTGGGAGCCAGTGCTGTCAACCTGAGATTTTGCTGCTTGGCCATACTGTGTAGTTGTTAATGCCTATTTCATTGAAAGAAATGTTTCAGGCTTAAGGATAAAGCCTGAGATGCCTAGTTGGGACTTTGCTGCTGACCGGTATAGATACAACTCAGAGAGGTAGCTCAGGATGAGACACTGTGCTCTAATTGTTCTGAAATCAGTCTCCTAGAAAGAACAGCCTGTAAGATAGAACTTCGTCAGCTTTTTAGTTGCAGTACCCCTTTACAATCTTAAAAATTATGAGGATCTCAAGAGCTTTTGTTTAAGTGGGTTATATCTATTGATAGCATACTAGAAACTAAAGTTGACAAGTTAAAGAAATACTTATTAATTCCTTTAAAATAATAATAAACCATTACTTGTTAGCATAAGTAACATATTTTAATGAAAAATAAGTATTTTTCCCAAACAAACAAAAATTAGTGAGGAGAGTGGCATGGTTTTACATTTTTGGAAATCTCTTGTATGTCTGGCTTTTAATAGTATGCATCTGGGTTTGCATAGCTCTGCTCCAGTGTCATTTTGATTGAAATACATGAAGAAAATTCATTGTCACATAGATTAATAATTGGAAAAGGGAGAGAAGTATTTTAATAGCCTTTTCAGATAATTGTGACTGTTCTTTGATACTAGACCAAAACTCAACTAGTGGTAGTTTCTTAAAGGTTAGTTGCAATGTGGAAGCTGAAACCATGTCAATGAACATGGTTTAATGAACTTTTTGTTTAATTAACATGAACTTTTCGTTTAATTGGTCTGTCTTGCACTTTGAATGGATCTTTCATCCTTGTATGACTTTATAACATCATGCATTGGTCATTTGGAAAATATTAGTGTGCTGAGTGATGCAGATCTTCCAAATGTTGGCACATTTTACTACAAAATATCAGAAAATCCCATTCATTAATATCACTACTGATCTCCTAGAAGAGCCTTGAAGTTTGGGAGGCTGTCAAGCACATAGTGGTGAGCATAAATTTTCCGAAATTCTTGTTTTTACTTGAAAGCTCAAATTTTG
>NW_007728706.1:223450-225758 GCF_000696425.1 Galeopterus variegatus | reverse complement strand
TCTGCAGAAGAAGTGCCTTATGAGTCCTTGACCCTGAGTCACACAACACAAGGAGACTTCCAAAAAGTTCATGGAAAAATAGGATTAAAAGATTGTATGAATCTTTCCATGTACTGTTTGAAGACCCCTCATATTCAGAAGACCTGTGTGTTCTCAAAGGTAGACATCTGATCAAGTTACTCTGTTTTGTCTGCTTTGTCGAGGTTATCTTAAGCAAATTTGACATATATTTGAAACATTTTTAATGTTTTACTTCATAGCAGTGAGGAATAAATGCCCATGGGTCCAGTTCAAGGGGCTGCCTGGATTTGTGCTAAGACACCAGTGGTTTCCCAGTCCTGCTTCTGATCGTCAGAGCAGTTGTCAACAGTGGAAAAGGCAAAGAAATCTTTATGTTATTGTGGAAATACATTGACCTTGTGGGCTCTCGGAAGGCAGTGGACAGGGCGCCTCTCAGCACATTTTGACAGCTGCTGCTGGAAGATGGAAGGGCGGGAGTTCTTGACATCAGAACACCAACCTCCAGTTGGTTTACAGCAGCCACCAGCCTGCTGCAGACTGGAGTCATCCTGGGAGGGTTGGACATGGGTTCCATCGCCAGAGCCTCTCATGTCAAGTGGTCTGGGGTTTGGCCTGGTCACAGGGAATTTTACACCCCCCCCACCAACTCTCCTAAGGGTGAGGTCTGCTGTTTAGAGGCAGGTTCCGAAACGTTCTTGGGGGGGGGGGGGGGGTGCCTTCAGTCCGTCTCAGGGATTGGGTAAGTTATTGTTGATGACAACTTGAGACATTTTACAAGACAAATGCCTGATTAAAAACTAGAGATATTAAATTGAACTGGGTATAATCTTGAGTTGAACAAAAGCTGTGTGAAACAATATGGGGAGGGGTAATTGCTTTTTTTTTTTTATCTCATCCCATTTATGTAGGTTGACTCCTTCACTTCAGATCACCTTCTGAGACCTGCAGGATCAAAGGCAAACATCTCTGCCCTTATTTATAAAAGAAACTTACAAAAGCAGGATCTGAATTCTAAATAGACAGGGTTGGCCATGAGCAAACTTAGATACTCACATGTGTCCTTGACACCTCTCTGTTCAGCGCCCTTCCTGCCCTGTAGAAAAGACCCTGGTAAATTAAGCATCTTCATTTTAAGTTGTCTGAATGGTTCAGAGCAGACCTTTTCTGTGGAGACGTAATTACGTGTACACAGTCAGTCTAAAATATTCCTAATTTAAAATGTCCTCAGTGTAAGAAATATTAAGCGAGTCTGAGAAAGAGTTCTCTGTAAGGTGTCTTTTAGAATACAGAACTTGAAGGAAGGATCCGTGTTGCAAATCTTCCCTTCTCTCCTGCACTCCCAAACTCAAGCCTTGCTGCGGGCCTGTTTCTGGCACCTCCTGCTCCTCCAGTCTGCTGGGAGGTGTCAACAGAGACCCAAACTGTCTGTGATATCTTGCAGGTGATAGGACATTCTGAATTGGCCTAAAGAGGGAAATTGCTTTCTTGGCCATGAGACTTTTTCTAGGAGGGTCAGAGAAATGGCGTTTTCTCCCAATCTGAGTGTCATCGTAGGATTAACAGTTTGCCTGGGTGACCCTGGGGAATTCTAAGGCACTCAGAGGGGTGGAAGGGCCGGGGGAAGAGACAGAGAGAGCAGGCATCAGGGGAGGGAGAGGCAGAACCCCGTGCAGTGGGCATGCAAGGGATGCCTTCAGGTCAGCATCAGCATGCTGCTGAGCCCAGTCTGTACCGCTGTGCCTGCAGCACCCTCATTCTCAGCCTGGCAGGGACGGTGCTCCACCTGTTCTGGTCTGCAGGCTATTCTCTTAAACTTTCGTGCCCCCAAACTTTTTTTGGTGCTGTCTCCTCTCTTTCCTTGACTTGGAATTCCTTTTTCATTCCTTGCACACCCAGAACCTTTCCTTGCTTAAAAGTTTCTTCTACTGTGAAGCCTTTTCTGACCCTTTATGTTCTGCTTCGCACTCTTCACCACCACAAGAGGGCAAGCTCCTTGAGGCCAGGTAAAGGCCTTTGCTTATTCTTTACATTTCTCCCAGCACTTGGGAGTTGCTGCACACAATGGATGGGCTATTAGTCACTGGCCTGTTCAGTGGCCCCAGGGCAGCCTCTTTCAAATCAGGGCTGCTCACCGTGGGGGCCTGTGTTTGCTTTTCCCCACCTTCCCTGTATGTTCCTGTTTGATTTGTGTGAACTTTGTGATTGGGTTGGGCTCAATAACCCCCCTCGCCCACACACCCACACACACACACCCACACCCCCCACACACACACCCACACACACACCC
>NW_007728706.1:192694-223125 GCF_000696425.1 Galeopterus variegatus | reverse complement strand
ACTCTCTCTCTCTCTCTCTCTCTCTCTCTCTCTCTATCTCTATCTCTCTCTCTCTCACTTACTCTTGCCATATCCCATACGCCAAGCCCACCATCCCCATTGAGGCCCTACACCCCTTTGAACCAAGCCTGTTCCTGTCTTTAAACACCAACTTCACCCCAAGAAGAGAAATGAACTGGCAGATTTCTCCAGGGCCAAATTACATTAAAAACCAAAACAACTCTCCTGGGAAAAGGGAGAAATAAGCTCTACTACCTTTGACACCCTGTATTAATAGAGTGACATAGGGAGCAGCAGCAGCATGACTTGTACTGCGAATGTTGGAATGATTCTTCCTCCTCCGCACACTTTTTTGTGTTTTCCCATCGCCTTGGTCAGTCTCTCCTATGCATTTGTTTTGGAATCTCCCCTTTACTAATGAGCCTGTGGGATCATGGGCTACATCCTTTGAATGTTGGAATGATTCTTCCTCCTCCGCACACTTTTTTGTGTTTTCCCATCGCCTTGGTCAGTCTCTCCAATGCATTTGTTTTGGAATCTCCCCTTTACTAATGAGCCTGTGGGATCATGGGCTACATCCTTTGTCTGTCCCCGAAAGTTCTGAATAAGTTGTCCTGTGCACAGTAGGTTCTCAGGAAAGGTCTTTTGCGTTGAACATGAGTTGTTCTTCTGATGGGGCAGGTGCCAGGTTGTGGTGATCTCCCTTGTTTATCATCATAGTTAGCAGGTCTGCACAGGCTCTGGATTATCTCAGAAAATCCACCCATTTCCTCATCATGGTGACCTTTTCTTCCTGGAAGCGTATGAGTGCTTAGGGGGCTAGGTGTCAGCTCACAGGAAGACTTGTCTCCTCTGTATATCCCTCTAGGTTCTCTCCCTTGCAGAGGAAGAGTCCTGAGGCATCACCTGGATTACTCAGTTTTTCCTAAATCTAGGAAATTCCAGGAGTTGAAGAATCTGAACACGGGGTTGCCACAGAGAGTGCAGAATGAAGGCAAGAGCAGCTGAGTAAGCCTTCTTCCTCCAGGGAAGGGCGTCCCACTGTCTTCCCCCAGACTGTCACTGTCAAATGACATAGTTTTTAAGACTTTAGTTTTCCTTAAAAAAAAAATGGGGGAAATGATCTGTGCTTTCCTGTACTGTCCTCACAACATGTTAGTTAGCTCAACACAACTTGTTAGTTGATGACAGATAATTTTCAGATCTTGGACTTACTGGTGAAACATTTTGTGTGACTGGTAACTATTAAAACTCAGAGGCTGAGTAGGACAGGCACCATGCACTGTATGGGGTTGCAAAGGCAAAACCCAGTATATATAAACTAATCATTTACATGGGATTACTGTGAATCACAAATTGTGATTGTGAGTGGTAAATTTTGGTTTCGTTTGTGACATTTTTTATTTCCTATAGAAAACTGTACGGTTTGATTTTGTCATTGAAGGGAGTATGGCTGCAGGTTTGAACATAAAGGACTCAACTTGCAACTCTGGGACTCATGACACTGGAGAAGAGGGGTGGAAAGCCTTAACCTACCTTAAAATGAATTACTGGTTAACTACTATTAATAAGCCGTGGGCCTAGAGACCAGCATATACCATGCCAGGATCAATAAGGGTATTTATCACGTGTGCGTATTGATCTCTCATGAAGGAGTGAATCATATTTCACAGTGCATACGTTAGTGCAAGAAAAAGTAGCAGAAGGGTTGTCAAAGAACTGGAAGTCTTATCAAAGAACTGGATGTTCAGAAGGTGAGCGCACGGAGCCACGCATGTGAGCATTAGAATCAGAAGTGATCATCTGCCAGCAGCATCTCTGCAGCTGTGCTCGAGGGGAGGTGGAGTGAGCTCTGTCCTGGTCTGTGGGAGGAGAGCTGGTGGTGATTTTTCCACATAGAGACTTCTGCAGTTCCTGCTGCGTTTCCTAGCTGTTGGATCCAGTCCTGCTGATCTTTCTTCCTTATTGTACAAATAAGGACTGTATACCAGTAATAACAACACTTAGAACATCTAACTTCATATTTCCATTTGCATCTTGCAGAGGACCTATGGGTTGATAATTCTGTAGGGGAGCACTGGATAAGAAAGCTACCACATTCTCTTGGGAACAATATTGTTGTGCTTTCTGTTATTAATATCACCGTGGAGTAACTTTGGCCAATTTTTATTCTAGAAAAATACAGAGTGAAATCCAGCTTAAGAATTTTCAGCAAACTTAAGATGTTTCCTTTCCAGTCTACTTCTGTGGTCTCTGTACTTAGCTGAATTGGCATGCAGTTTAAAGGTCCCTATCACAGTTCACGTGTGGCATAGGCTGGTGGGAGAATTCACAGTCATGCCAAAAGATCTGATAAATATTGGCACATTCAGCACAGGTTTGCAGAGCCAACTGTCAGTTCTTACTGTGATTTTTTTTTTCTGTGATTCAGAATGGTTATAGTTAGGAGTAGCCTATTAATACTTTGTATGTGGAAAACTACTTTTAAAAAATTATATATATATACAAACATATACACATATTTTAAATTTCGTGTGGTTGGTTTATATATTTTGTAGCTCATGAGTTGGAAGCTTTACTATTAGGTTCATCACCAGTTAATAGGGATACTTAGCCAACTTACTGGCTTTGATGACTTCCTGGTGTTGTCGAGAGTGTCTCTAGTTACTATGGGGAATTCTGCCATGGTCCCTGCTGCAGCAGAGAAAGCACATTCTGCTTATATTCTTACTCTCCCTTAGCCTGGCTGAGGAGCTATACGTTCCTTCTCAGGCTGGAGTCACTCAGCAGTTAAGCAAGGGTCAGAAGGGAAGCTGTATGGCTTCTGGTCCCTATTCGACAGATACTAGCAGTGTACCTTGGTTGGTGAAGGGAATTCACAGAACACCAGACATGCCAGCGATTTTCATGAGATTCCTTCTTTCCTATTATGGTCTCTCCATCATGTGGCACTTAGATTATTGCTTTTTAGGTTTCTCAGTCTATGCCTACTTTTCCCAAATAGATTGAAAATTCTTAAGAAGAAATGAAACATATAAAATATTTCTTTGCATCTTTGACAGTGTCCAAAGCAAAGCTTTGGACATAACTGTTATTTGATAACTAATGAATGAATCAGAAATTGATATAAAAATACAACTTAAGGTCAAGAATAAATGTTTTTTGTATTACCTGCTCATTCAGTTTGTCCAGAAGTCTTAGGAGGAATAATAAAGTTTGACTCAGCAGTGCTGCACCTAACCAAATGCCTGGCACATAGTAGGTGCTTAATATATATTTGTCAAATGGAATAAGTACTTGAATTGTTGAATTAAGTGTTTGTGGTTAGAACTAATGAAAGCCTGGATGTAAGCCATGAAAATCAGAACCCTTTGGCAGCAACATACACACAGCACACACAGCTTATGATCTGATGTACTCATCTCTTCTGTTTCCTTGCTGCTTGACTGCTCCTGGCTCTCCAGCAGGTCAGCTCCTGCTCCACCATGCTAAAATGCAAGACCCTGAAGACCTAGTTGTCTCATGGTCTTTTCTAGAGCAAAGTTTGCTTGGTCTCTTAGTAGCAGTTGACACCGCAGCCTGCCCCCTCTGCTGCCCATGGCAACTTTGCCCTCCATGACATCGCATTCTTCCTTCCATACGATTCCAGCCTTGAGTCTCTGTTTTCCTGGAAAAACTCCCTTTACCCCCTCCAGATGCAGCCAGTTTCTCCGGTTTGTGACTCCTGGATCTCAGGGTCCAGTCTCAGCCTCCCTCTCCTCTGCCACACCCAGGCTCCTGCCCTCTGCCTCTCCTGCATCTTAATTCCTGATGTCCCATCAGCCCCCCACTTCTGTCAAGTGTCATCCCCCACATGTCCCCTGAAAGAGGTCCCCTGTCTTACATTTGTGTTCTTCTGAGGTCTCTCCCTGAACAACTTCGGCAGCTCCCTGCCTCTGGTCTCTCTGTCCCTCACTTGTCTTAAGAATTACATTGGGTGAGTCTCTGCAAAGCACAGCTCTAGCTGTGTAACCTCCTGGCTGAGAAATCCTTGGTGGTTCCTGCTACATCCTAAGGAGAGTCCAGGGAGCTTGGACTATGGCTTCCCTCACCTTGCCCTGGCGCCTTTCGGACGGGAGCTCTGTCCCTGTTGTCACCCGGCTCTTCAACCCAGCCATCACTCCACGCTGTCCCCCCACCTTCCTGCCTCCATTCCCTGTCCTTGCTGACCTTTTCTCCTTCCTCTCCTTTCTTCATTTTTCACCTATTTCTTGCTTTTCTTTTAAGGTGAAATCAGATGCAGTTTTCTCCAGAAAGATCTCCTTAATTCCTTCTGAGGCTGCAAGCTCTCTCTCCTTCCTCTGAGTTTCCATGGAAGTTGACGGGTATTGCTGTGTAGTAATGGGTGGTGGTGCTTCTGTAATCCCAGCCTGTCTTTCATCCTAGACTGTGAACTTCTTACGGGTAGTGACAGCCTGACACTGTGGAGCCGTTTCAGGCTTCTGGATCAGCTCTTAGAACATTGCTTGATAAATGGCCATTGGATGGATAACTTAGGAGTTCATTCAGTTGTTGATTGGAATTGACCATAATAGTTTAGTTTCTACACCAGGAGTTGGCAAACCACAGCCAAGGCCCACTGCCTGTTTTTGTGAATAAAGTTTTGCAACGCAACCATGCTGCAACGGTGACTGGATGGTCCACAGAACCTGCAAGAGTTTCTTACTGACCTTTTACAGAAGTTGTCTACCCTTGGTCCACACCATTGTCCAGACTTCTGAAGGATACAGTATCAGTTGTGGAAGGAAGTTAAAGAAACAATGTTTGCTTAAACTCTTAACCTGTTGCTTTGACATTCTGACACATCTATGTGGCTGCCATAGTTAGGGTTCTGGGATATTTATTTACTTTATTTAAAGTGACGTATATTTAACTTTATAATTAAGAATGCACAGACAGGTTAACTAGATTTGATCTCCAGTTTCTTGACATCGGGTTAGGAATTTCTGGGTTAGGAATTTCTGGGTAGACCTTACACTGTCAGCCTTCACGTAATTAAAATTCCCTCTAGAAGATTTTTGGTGTTCTTGTAAAAATAATCAGTAAGGGTCTTTCAGCTGTGCCACTGGACTGAAGCCATTCTTAGAAACCCTTCTTCATTTTGGCTACAGAAGTGGCAGCAAATGGTTTTGCCTCTGCATATTCAAAGTGCTTTTCTCTGCACGTCTTCGGGAGGAAGGTGATACGTTGCCAAGGATTAGAGGTAAAGTTTTGCGGACCTCCACATTAACACCATGTTGTCTTTTCTTTCTTTCTTTTTTTCTTCCCCCTTTTTAGAGGGACGCATGGCCATCCAGGATGTTCCTGCTGTTACCAGTGTTGCCAAGGATTAGAGGTAAAGTTTTGCGGACCTCCACATTAACACCATGTTGTCTTTTCTTTCTTTTTTTTTTTCTTCCCCCTTTTTAGAGGGACGCATGGCCATCCAGGATGTTCCTGCTGTTACCAGCAGAGGGCACGTGGAGAACACACCTGACCTGGTTTCAGATTCCTCCTACTACAGCAGCTTCTACCAGCCGTCTCTGTTCCCTTACTACAACAATCTGTACAACTACCCTCAGTACTCCATGGCCTTGGCTGCTGATGCCTCTTCTGGGGATGTGGGAAGTCCCCTCGGGGGATCCCCCATGAAGAACAGCCTACGGAGCCTCCCAGCACCTTATGTGCCTGGTCAGACAGGAAACCAGTGGCAGGTATGATACTACCCAGAGAGTGGTCGGGATATATGGAAAACACACACACACAGAGGTGTGCACACACGTGCACCTACACATACACACATGTGCACACCCAATTCTACATACATGTGCAGTTACAGTATGCAAAATGTGTAAAGAATTTTTCACTCTGCCAATAACGCCATTTAACCCTGCAGAGGTTGGCTGCAAGGAATTGTAAAAAAATATGCATATATTTTTTCAAATATTGCTTTTCTCATTTTTTTCAATGTCATTTTGCATAAATACCTAGCTGACAGGAGTCAGACTCACAAGTAGCCTCTGGATGAGGCCCACCCCCCCCCAGCCTTGTCTGCCCGTTTCGTTGAGTGGCTTAGAAAATGCCAGGTGCAGCCTTCTGGGTGGCAGTAATTTTTGTGATGCATTTTGCATCCTGAGGAGGAAAAATGTTATAATCTGTGTTTTTTTGTGGAAGAAAGTTAAAAGGAATTAGGTCACTGTTTTGCTGGGCCAACTTGGGTGTGTTTTTAGTTAGGAATGGAGGTCAGTCTTTCATCATCTAAGTACGTATTTTAGAAATAGTGTGCAATCAAGAGCTTTTAATATTTGGAGTAAAACAAAGCACTTTGCTGTATCAGGGAAGGAGCATCTATCTGGAGCTGTTCTGCTTCCTCGGTTGTAACCATTTCCATCAGGCCAGTGCATTAGATTCAAGGCACCAAAAGCATTCAGAGGCTAGGTTACCATGTATGTGTGGGAATATGTTAGCATGAGAAGTTAAACTCAACACCTCCAAGCCCTCATCCAACTGAAAGGCGTTAGGATTCTGTGAGAACTGCTCTCATTTTAGATGCATTTACCATGCTCAGGCTTTCTCCTTTGGGATTTGATTCTAACAAAATGCAACATGTATATCTGGGAGTTCAGTGCAAGTGTTTGACGTTCCCTTTTCTTCTTTTTTTGTTTCCCCAGCTTTTAATGAGGTATGATGGACAAGTAAAAATTGTATATATTTGAGGTATGCAGCATGATGATTTGATATGTGTGAATTGAACGGTGATGACCGCAATCAAGTTCATTAACACATCCGTCATCTCACATAGTTGCTATTTGTCTGTGCGTGGTGAGAACACTTAAGGTCTACTCTCTCAGCATTTTTCAAGTATACAAGACAGTATTGTTAACTATAGTCTACATGAGACTCCCAGAACTTATTTATCTCGTAACTGAAAGTTTGTACCCTTTGGCCGACATCTCCCCTTCTCTCCCACCCTCCAGCCCTGGCAACACTTGTTCTACTTTCTGCTTCTGTGAGTTCAGCTTTTTAAAAAGTCTTTCACATTCTCAAGCCCACTTCAAAAAACGTGAATTGAAATTTTCCTATAGGTAATTCTATTCCATTTTGCCTCTGCCTTTTTTAGGCGTGGGGAAGTTGTTAATATTCAAGTCTTCCCACATTTTGGATTTTCTTGCGACCCTCAGGGATCTGGCTTCTGGGGCATATTAAAAACTCAGTTTTAATCCCCCGAAGTACACATTTTCCTAAGTTTTCCATTCATTTTATTTTTGGAATCATACTTTTTTGAGGGGAGGTTAAAACACATGGATAATAGAGTTGAGAGGTAATATGAGCTAGAGGGGATGTGATAATTTATGGAAATTCGAGCTGGACCCCTTCAGGCTTCTCAAAGTGCAGTTGGATTTTACAACGTGGGGCAGGTTCTAGGTTAATTCCTACTGGAGACTCTCCTCCCTAAAGGAAGAAAGAAGTATCTTAAAGTTTTAAAAAAGCATCTTATCCTGCAGATTCCTAGGAACCAGGGGTTGCTACTGGGTGTCCTGGTTTGCTCGCTGCTTCCAGACTTTGAAGATAAAGTAGGTGGGAAGGTCTGTGAACCTGTTGGCTTAGGTGATAAAGGAAAATTCAAGTGTTTTTCTAAAAGAAAGAGCCAGCTCAAGATCAACTTTAGAGCCAAGTCAGAAATGTCCTAAGTTATTTGGCCCTCCGACTTAGTCAAAATCTCTCAGATGATGCCTGACACACTAATATTTATTTTTACTCTACCTGGAAAACCTGGGCAAGGTATGACAGAGGTCTTGAATTTCCTTGGATGTCTCCCGGGGACAGCCCAGGGTGACGAGCTGTCTGGGGCAGCACTATTGCCTGGTCTTTGAGAGCTGCCTCACTTTCTGTGCCCAAGGACAGATTCCCCTGAGGGAAAGTTCTGCTGAGAGAGAAGCTTGACTCACAGTGTCTACCTGCTAGCCAGGGTGGTAGGAAAGATCTTGGTTAAACTTTCGTCGTCCTTTGGGGATATGCAGTTTGGATGCTTAGTGCCTTCCCTAGAGCTGGACTGGAGAGAAGCACTGCTGGTTAGAGCCCCAGGAGAGACACTGAGGCAGCATTTAATTTATGACTTTGTTTTCACAGAGTCCTGGGCTTAAGCCATCTTATTTCCTAGCCAGTCACTGTCAGTGATGCATTCTCATGTAACAAATTATTTTGCAGCAATAGGTCCTTCTCTCCTACTGTGGGTGATGCTCATTCTTTTTAGTTAATAACATCAGTAATGAAAGTTTTCATTTATTGAGCAGTTAATCCTCCTCACTGCCATAGGGGGCAAGTGGCATTGTCCCTTTTACAGGTGAGGACATTGAGACTCAGAGGGCAGACTTATCTGAGGTCGCATAGCTACCAGATGGGAGAGCCAGGGTTTGAATCATGCCTGTCTGGCTCCAAAGTGTGTGTTTCAGTACTGTCTGGTTATCACCGGGTCTGCTTCGAATTTAGGGCTTGGAAACTACCTCCCAGGAGTCCTCTGTGAGCTGAGACCTCTGGGGAAAGTGTAGAATGTCTCAGCAGTTGAACTGTGCCTGTAGGAGCAATGAAAACTGAGGCCCTCTAGTTTTTTAGGGCTTGGAATTTCTACCTAAGTCCTTTGTTTTCCGTTGGGAATCATCTTGGAACTCTCTTCTGATTTTCTTTCTTCACTTGTGGATGTCAGAAATGAGCAGAAACTTCTAGAACAGTGCTGATCTGTCATTACTTTAGACGGCTGAGGAAAGACCCTGATGCTTTCCTGAAATATGTAGTCTTGGCCTCAGTATTTAAAATATGCTGAATTCCTTGCTATTTCAAAGTTACTTTTGGAAGCTGCATACTGATTTTCTCTGGATGTGATTATCACTAATGCACATTCAGGCAAATGTGCAACACGCGTGTAATATAAAAAATGATACTAACAATTTGCTTGAGGGGTGCCTCCATATGGCCTCTCTGTTCCTTCTAAGTCTAACATTTTATGAGTGTGTATTAATCTTTTAACCAAATGTCAACACAAGTGTGTGACTTACAGTTTTTTAGTCATGCCCACAAGAATTAGTTCTAGTGGAAATAAACTATTACATTAAAAATACAAGAGCCAACGTAGATATAACCCATCAATTTGCAAAATGACAGATGAAAATCAGTCCTGTGATGATCAGAGCTGAAATGGATATTAAAGAGTTCTAGTCCACCCCCTCTTGCTGCAGAGAAAACTGAGGCCAGGAGCTGAAGGGATTTGCCCAGCATTTCAGTGGGTTGATGACCAGAGGTATATTGATTTAGGGGAACAATAAGGCATGCTTTAGAAAACACGGACTCGGGCCGGCCCGGTGGCGCACTGCTACAGTGCGCCACTTGGGAGCGCACTACTACAGTGCGCCACTTGGGAGCGCAGTGGCGCTCCCGCCGAGGGTTCGGATCCCACATACAGACCGGTTCCCGCTCACTGGCTGAGCGAGGTGCGGGCACAACACCGAGGGTTGCGATCCCGTTGCCGGTCCTGGTCCGGTACGGGCGCGACACTGAGGGTTGCGATCCATTGCCGGACACGAAAAAAGACAAAAAAGGAAAAAAAAAAAAAAAAAAGAAAACACGGACTCTGCAAGATCTCTGTTCAGTTTGTGGTTTAATGATGTAACCTTGAGCAAAATACTTAACCCTCTGAATATTGGTTTTCTTATCTGTAAAGTGGGTATAGTACCATCTTCATAGGAATGTTGCATGGATACATAAGACAGTGTGGTAACTGAGTGAGATCATTAGTGTGTGTGTAAACCATGAAGTGTTAGCCAATATTAACTGTAATGTGTTTCAGTGATCATTATTTCCACTTGCCCCCCCCCCCACTTTTTAAACTATTCTTCGCCATTTGTTCGCATGTATTTTAGTTAGCTATCTTAGATTCCTTTTGTGACAAGATGGCGTATAAGTAATGCACATTTTAATTATTATTACAAGACTGTGGCATGTGAATATGGACTAAGTATGAATGCAGCATGGTTTTATATCATTGGGGAAGGATTTGATCCATATAGGAAACAGAAAATGCAAAGCATAGGTAGAGGTTATAATGATACAACATATGTTTATTAAGATGTTATAAAGAAATATTAATGAAATAGTAAAAACCTACAGATAATACTTTTAGCTAATGTTGAAGGCATAGGACCTGGACAGCTCACTTTTAAACCAGAGTGATCCTTATAGCAGAGGTGTCGGGTACAGTCTAGGATGGGAGAGTTCCCCCCTCATGTTGTTTTCTGCTGTTTGTTTCTGCTCTTTGGATGGTGCCTCGCTTCTCCTGGTGGCAGCTTCCTAGGGAGTGTGGGGGGTCTCTCCCTTGGTTTCTGTCCTACTTTTCTACCTCCTTTGTGGAAGGCCCTCCAGCTCCACCTGGAGAACACCTGTGCCGTTCTCTCCTGACTGATTCCCCGGGTCTGACTCTGGCTCAATGTAAGGGCTGGAATCTGAGGCCTTGAAGAGTCTCTTTCATCTTTTCTTGACTCTATTGCTGAGACCTGACTTTCCTTCTGACTTCACCGCACAGAGTCCTCCTTTTATGTTATCCTGCTTCCCTAGCTGCTTTGAGTATCAGTGTGTGTCAGGGGAACTGTGAATGTCTTTCAGCCAAGAGCTAGCTCTTTTCTGGTTCCTAGAAAAAACTGACTCCAGTGGAGAGAATTATAATTTTTTTTTAAGTTAGAACCCTTAGAGAAGAATAGAAAAGGTATTGGATTATTTGCAAAAAGAATTCATCTTTTTATTGTAGAGTTCAGACTTCTTGCAGGTCTGCCTTTAAAATCAAAGAAGCTGCAAAGAATCATTGAGCACCTACTAAATGCAAAAATCGGGATTTTTTGGTTTGTTTTTTTTTAAAAAGAGCAGTCTCTTGGGTCAGCATTCCGGAATCCAAGGCTCTTCCGTGTTAATGCCTTGCATGCTGAGAGCTGCTTTAATGCTTTTGGTCTGTCTGCAGCCTGTGGAGATTTGTGGCCCAATCACAGATTCCTGTCCTGTTGTGAAACAGGAATAACATTTGTGACACTGGAACAAACTCAGGATGAATGGCTGGTTCTCCTGACCAGCAGCTCAATTTCACTTCTGCATTTAATTGCCTGCAAAAGCTGTTTATTGCCTGTGCACTCCTCCACAGCAACATTATCTCTTAAATAAACATGTTGTACCAGGTTGACAAGGGAGAGGTGCATATCAAGTGAGCAGAAATAAATATGGGAGGACTCCGGGCTATCCCTAGGATCTCCTTTCAGTCCCTGTGGCAGGCACCCTCTCAATTGCTTTTCCGAAGCTTGTGCCACCAGATGTACAGACTTACATCCCAACCACAGCTAAGGTGTGGTCAGAAGGAAACATAGGTGATTTCATGCCTTCTCGTGGTTATTTTGGCCTTTGTCTGAAGCATTTCATGAGATGCTTGCCCATTGACAGCTGGGCACCTTGCTGGAATGCATTCACGTACGAGGGTATTTCAGAAAATTCATGGAAAGGTGCATAGTATCTCTCAATTGTTTTTCCGTGAACTTTTTGAAGTCTGCTGATATTAAATAAACATGCAGTGAGGGCCTATACAATATGCTAGAAATTGACCCCTGAACAGAACAGACAAAAATGAAGAAAAGTAGGTCTTGGGGGGCAGGCTGCTATTATCACACGGGAAGCTGGGGATCACCTAAGTAGTCCTGTCTTTGAAACTGAGATACAGGCAGGAAAGAAACCAGATTCTGGCATCTGGGACTTGGAGCACAGAAAAAAAAGCACCCCCTTGTGGGTGCTCTGGGGATGGCACTGCCGCCCCTTCAGCCTGCTGAGGGCCAGAGGGCTGGGCAGGGTACTTAGAAAAGCCTTTTGATTGCTTGCCTGCTTGCCTGCCTGCCTGCCTATGTTCCCAAACCTAACAGCAGCCTGTTGGGGCCCTTGTTTCTATACTGACTTTTAAAAAATTTATTGTGGCTCAGCATCAGGACAACCTGTTAGCTAAAAGAATAGCCAAAAGATTTGACTTTCCAGGTGTATACTATGTAGGAACCATCACAGCGTCTCTGCAGCTGTGCAGAGGACCCCCGCGTTGGGGGCGAGGGTTTACGAAGCCAAGTCTTAAAGCTGGTGCCCATTCCCAGGGAGACAGTTACAATTAATGGTCATTATTTTTAAATATTAAAATTTCAAAATTCGATATCATAGGGAGAAGGCAGTAGAATACAAAATCCACTTTCATGTTTAAGACAGAGGAGGAGACTTGGATCAATTTCTGTGCTTGCCTGAAGCCATAATAAGCCTAAGCCTAAGCTTATTGTCTGCACCCAGTAGTGTACCGAGCTCCACTGGCAGGTCTCCCAGATGATGTGCATCCAATCACCTCAAACTTGGGTAGCTGTGGGCTGAGACAGTTCAAGTGACTTGCCTGAGGAAGCTGACCTGGGCACCTCACCGTCAGCCAGGTGCGTGCTGCCCAGTCCCATGGCCCACGACATCGGCAGGTTAAACTAGCCCTGGCTTCCCGTGTTAGAGCAGACTGGTTGTTGGCCACTGTCTGTTGGTAGAGAGACATTGACTGGCTTTTTCCTCTGGGAGGAAAAACTGACAGTTTGCAAGCAGACCTAAGAGGAATTTATGAAGACCTATTCCATTTAAAACATTTAAAGTAATTTCTTGCCTCAGGAAAGGTGCTTGAAAACAGATAAGGTATTTGCCTTGAGGTATTAGGGCTAACTCACAACCGTAATTTGGCTTTTTGAAGGGGTTTACAGAGGCATAAATTTCTGTTCATGTATGAAAGAAATCCTTGTTCTGTTGCTGTGATGTGGTATATTTATTTTGCATTTGGCCACTTTTGTGAACTCTGTAACTCTAATAATTTTATGATTGCTCATTTTGGAGTTTCTAGGTAGGCAGTTGTTTTATAGAAACATTGATCCTGAGAGTTTTCTTCCTTTTAAATACCTTCAGCTCTGATGTATGTTCTTAGTGCATTGCTCAGCTTAGATAAGGGGTGGGCACAGGAGTCATTGTCTTTTTCCTTATTTTACTGAGAATGTGTCTAGCAGTTCACTATTATGTATGCAGAATGTTTCCAATACTAGATCACAGAGAAAGGAGGAACATCAGGACACATGAGTTTTTCTTAAAGCTAAATTATTCAATTCAAAAAATTGTTTTTATTGAGACTGTACCCTTCCAACTTGTAAAAAAATAAACTGATGATTCTTTTAGATGGCAGGACTTTTTTTGTTTTGGAAATGCCCTTACAATATAAAATGTTGGCACCCACTGGCTCCTTCCCCCCTCCCCTTTTAAAAATATTTTACTGGTCTGTGAAATCCACAGAGTCTGGAAACCACTGCATTGGTCATTGTGTCCCCATGACAATAGCA
The DNA here is from genome assembly GCF_000696425.1 of Galeopterus variegatus. Classification (NCBI taxonomy): domain Eukaryota; kingdom Metazoa; phylum Chordata; class Mammalia; order Dermoptera; family Cynocephalidae; genus Galeopterus; species Galeopterus variegatus. The sequence goes on along the minus strand of NW_007728706.1, from coordinate 209,692 downwards.
AAGTTCTTTAGGGGCTTCAGTATGGTTCCTTTAGCAATTGTGTGGACTTAACTTTCTGCTTAACTTGCACTGCTCTCTCGACACACACGGATACTCAAAGCAGCAAGGGAAACAGGATAACATAAAAGGAGGACTCTGTGCGGTGAAGTTAGAAGGAAAGTCAGGTCTCAGCAAGAGTCAAGAAAGTAGATAGAAGAGACTCTTCGAGTCCTCAGATTCCGACCCTTAGGGTTGAGCCGGCGTCAGACCCAGAGAATCAGGCAGGAGAGAGCAGCACAGGTGCTCTCCAGGTGCAGCTGGGGGGCCTTCCACAAAGAAGGTAGAAAAGTAGGACAGCAACCAAGGGAGAGACCCATCCCCCACACCCCCAGGTACCTGCCACCAGGAGAAACAAGGCACTCCTCGAAAAGCAGAAACAGAAACAGCTTTCCTTCCTTTTTATGGCAGCCCTGTGAATGCCTTTATGCTAGTCCAGCGTTCTGTGGGCTTCTAACATGCATGTAAGTGGGTCCTGCCGTCTGGTACCCAGTGAAGATGCAGTGGTTGGGCCTGCCAGGTCAGTAGGCCAGCCTTGGGAAATCTGTTTAAAGAAACTCGAAAGTTGTGATTGACCGTGGAAAGTAAAGCCAGTGAAATTGAAGGTGCCAGTCTCCCCAAGTGTAGGGGGTCATATTGCCTGTACGATGAACTTTCCTTAAACGGCCTGTCAAGTCTCAGCCATGGGCAGTTACAACATATTTTTCATCCTGCAGGGGAAAAGCTTGCGTTTGCTAGCCAGCCCTGTAAGGAGCAGCAGTAGTCCTTGGGCCATCCTGTCACCCAGCCTTGCAGCCTGGACACATGCAGTCCTGGCTTTCTTTTTCTAAACTATCATGTTACTTGCATGCACTTTCACCGAGGAACTGCTGTTTTGTCTCATTTTTCCTGATGACTCGTGATGATCGTGACAGTCATCATCTGATTTTTATTACACCTTTCCTTGAAGGAATTGCTGTTTTGTTTCACAGATGATGAAAGCTTAATGACTTGCATGCTTTTGATCCTGCAGTGAGGGCAGTTGTTTGTAAGAACTGGTGCCTGCGATGACAGTTTTCCTGGTGGCTCTTTGTCTGGAGCCAGAGCTTAGGGAGGGCGGCGGTGGGCATCTTAGACGCTGAACCCAGACAGATGGTGAGAGGTGGGGCTGAGGAATTTCCCATAGCCACAGTAGTGTTCACGAGAGACATTCTTGCACACTGTTTTGGTTAAAAACGTGGATTTCAGAAGAAAGTAGAACTGGCCTCTGGAAATGTAGAGCACTGGGGAACAACAGGCAGCTCTGCTCAGAGGAGATCCAGGAGAAGGAGCTAGGCTCTGGAAATCCTAAGGGATTGTTTTCTCAGCCTGGCTGAAGTGGTCCAGAAGCGTCCCAGGAAATCCTGACAGAGTGTAGCCTCAGATTTCAGGAGCCTTTGGGAATCTTAGATGGATCCTGGGCTGTCCTGCAGATTCATTGTCATTCTTACATGAGTTCAGTTGATCTGGAAAACCTTATAAGGGCTGGTGTACCTCAGGGACTGCTCCACAATTGACTTGGAGGCAGAAGGAAGTATATGATCAGTCTGTTGCGAGGTTGTTACATTACCTATTTTCTGACACAATAGCATCAGGTTAGTAAATAAAACAGTCATTTGGGGATTCTGTAATCTGCTTGAAAATTAGATAATTAGATCACAGGTTTTGAAAGCTTTCAGATCCAATTTGGTTGGGCTGGTGGCCAAAATCTTATCTATTTGTGTTTGCCTTTGTAGCTTACTTTTTTTCTAAGTAGCTCTGAATATGATATGAAATTAGTTGCTTTTCAGAATGTTTAAGTACATGGTTGAGCAGCTCTCACATTTCTTGGGAGTCCATATTTCTGTGGTCTGTTAAGTTTCCGTCATGATTTGAAGAAAGACCAAAATCAGAAGAATGCATAACAGAGGCAGGTTTGACTTGTTTTTTTTTTTTTAATACATATTAGAAATACGATAGAAAAATAAAAAGAATAGGGTTAGAAAAAATCTCCACCATATTTCAGCGTGTATAAGAAACTCCGCCATGCATTCATCGATCGTTCTTATCAAGTGGCTGCCCTGCACCTGGCGCTGTGCTAGGCCCTCGACTACTAGCCCACAGTGGAGCAAATGAGCAAGAAGAATCAAAGGACACGTGTCATTCTCTGAGCACTATTGCGATCATAGTCTGGCGATTTCCTGGGGAGAGCTGTGATGCCTCTTGGAAGATGAACCCTGCGTGGTGGCCTGCCAAAAGGGGGGTAGGGGTGGGGATGTTTTATCACCACTGTTGTTTAGAATTGCCAGTGCATGGTGATGATTAGAAGCAGATTGGCTTTTAGTGGGTTTTACTATTTTTAAAAAATTCCCTGTGGACAGTGCACCTCTAAGCTTATTGTATGCACCCAGGATGGGTGGCTCTGCATGCCCCCGCCTTGGTACGGCACTGACTCTGTGGGCATCACCCTTGAGATACATAGCCTCTTGGGATGCATCAGGAGACTGAGAAACAGGGAAAAAATATTATCTCCTTGTTTTATTTTTCCCACCTTTCTTTCATCACATTCCTTCTCACAATCCTTCTTTTTGGCAATTCCTAGTTCTTATCACCCAATATTGGGAGGAGGAGGCCAGACACCATAATTTCATGTCTTGAGTATTTGTGTAAAAACCAAAACTGTAAAAGTCTGGAACTTTCTCCCTCTCCCCCCTACCTCGTGTGTGTGCACGTGCGTGCGTGTTCAGTCGATAGTGGCAGTGTAGGATCTTGAGTTGGTTTCAACTTTCTAAACATCAAAAATAGAAAAATTTCAGAGAATAGATTTTTCTTTCAAATTTCAACAAAATGTTTAAGTACTTAAAATAATATTTATTTTATTTTTTATTTTTATTTTTTCCTTTTTGTCTTTTTTTCGTGTCCGGCAATGGATCGCAACCCTCAGTGTCGCACCCTTACCGGACCGGGACCGGCAACGGGATCGCAACCCTCGGTGCCGCGCCTGCCCCTCGCTCAGCCAGTGAGCGGGAACCAGTCTGTATGTGGGATCCGAACCCTCGGCGGGAGCGCCGCCGCGCTCCCAAGCGGCGCACTGTAGCAGTGCGCCACCGGGCCGGCCCTTAAAATAATATTTAAAGTGCAGAACGGGCAGGTCTGAGTCATTGGGTAGCAAACCCAGAAGAGCGGTCCTCTGCTGCCTCTGCAGAAGCACAGGCGGTCCCGTGAGGGCAGAGAAGGGGACAGTGGGCAGTGGGCAGGCAGCCGGGTGGTGCTGGGTGCTGCATATCTCAGGCTTCATCTCATTCCTAAACACCGCCTGTCAGGGATTTTTAGCCCCTTTTGTGGGTGAGGAAATGGGGGCTCGGGGAGGTGACACAGCTGACACACGGGAGCTGCTGTGTGACTGGGCCGTACCTGACTGCAGAGGGCACATTCGTTCCCACTGTCTCTTTCTGCCTCTTAGGGCAGGGCACACTGCTTGGTCTTCCCTGTATGGAGCCTTGCAATTCTGGAGAATCCCTGAACAGGCTGGCTCAAGCATGGTTCAGAGCCTTCCCAGACGCGCACACACACACACTCTCTTCTGGGTACCTTAGGGAAATGTTTTTGGTTATTCTTGCATCATCTTTTACTTAGAGGTGGACTCTCTCTGTCATGGCCTTGGGGGGGGGAAGGCCGTTCCACGCCACCCACAAGCTGGGTGTGTGTCCCCATCAGAAGCCACCAGCCTGCGCTGGAATCTTTCATGCCAGCTTGGGCCAAGTATGTGTGCGTGCTGGCACGTAGAAGGTGGCCCCAGACAGCCTCACCTTGCCCTCCAGGCAGTCTGTCATGTTCAGGGCTCATAAGACACCCGTCACACTGCTGATTTATGCTAAAAGTATCCTAATGTTTCTGACAGCTCATGTGTGACATGAATATAATCCATATTTCTCAGAGCAGCTAAGCCAAGTGGCTTATTTCCCAATACTGCTGATAGGGCTATATCTCTTGATGTCGCAGCGTGGAGATGGTGAGGGTAACATGTTGTTTCTGGGTCACTAGTTTTGTCTAAAACAGTAGGTTGGAACAGAGTAGCAAAGGTTAATTAAGTTTGTCCATCAAAGTGGGAAGAGAGATGGATGCCTCTGATACTTTTGGTCCTAAAACTAAAGTTCCTGAGTGTGTGGTTACGGGTATCTTTTCTTCTCATTTTCAGACTATCCAAAAAAAAAAAAAAAGTTTCTTATTTGCTCTAAAAGGAGAGAAAACGTGAAGAGCTGTTGAAAGCCAAAGGCAGCGAGTAGGTCTTTGTAATAAGCAGATATCTTCATTCAACATTGAAAAGGTGGCTTGGTTTAGTAGAGAGAAGTGTCAGGAGCTTCAGGGGTGAATTGCTTTGAATCGTGCCCTCTGCATTTAATCTCTTTGTGAGTGGAACCAAATTATTTAATCTGAGCAATTTCTTCTTATGTTAATTATGAAAGTGTGAGGACTCAGATGACAGGAGAAGTCTCTGTAGTATCTGTCTCTCAATAAACACTCTTTTTCTTCCTTTGAAATCCGTTAGTCCTGTAGTCAATAACCAACATTCTCTCAGGAAAATTACATTAAGAATGTCATCACTACAAGCCCCCTCCAGCAGTGATAAGAGGTGTTATATAATGCTTTCGGAGACTCGATATGCTAAGGGGGGGCGGAGAGTCCTGATAATTATCAACCTAACTTTAAAAATATAAATCTTTGTATATATTTTCCTCCAGCTGTTTTACTGAAGCTTTGTTTCCTATGGGTTTTTACATAAATGACACTAGCATTTATGCCTGGATATACATGAGTTCAGTTGGGAGGTCAGGCAGGGTCTGTGTTTTAGATTTGTGACTCTGGCAGATATAAGTTTCTGACCTAGGAGCTGGAAAATCCTGCAGAGATTTCTAAAAGATGAGGAAGGCACTGAGCTAGTCCCAGCCAGAGACTGATCTGAATTGACCGTCCCCTCTCTTTTATGAACCCCCTGAAATGCACCAAGACTCTTCCAGGTTCCAGGAAAAGGAAACATTTTTAATAATTTGGACTTTTCTTGCTATGTACCTCTTTTTAAAGGTATTTGCAAACACCACGGTCAAGGGTTTGGATCCTTGTACCAGCCAGTGCCAAAAGTCAATCAATCAATCAATCAATCAATAAGGTACTTGCTTCCCTTTACCTGGCTTATACATCATCATTTTTCATACATTTTAGACTGAGACCCACAGTAAACTGATCCAGTATATATTTACACACAAATACAAACACAAAATGAAACGTTTTTTAAAACAGCTCTTCCCCATACCATATATGCAGTGAATTCTCATATATTTTCTATTTCATTTTATTCAGTTCCATATCATTCTTTAAAAAAAGAAAAAAAAAAAAAATATATATATATATGCTGACTGCAAACGTAAATATTTTGTGGCCCTGTAAGGAGTAGTAGTTCTGCATTTTGGAAAATAGTCTAGAAAAGTAAACTTTGTTCCGTCAATGCTCCTGATGCAGATGGTGAAATCAGCTGAGCAACACAAGTTAAAAAAATTAATTTGGATTTTTTATTCACATCTAAATTGCTTTTTTTGATAAAGACAAGCAAAATGAACCACTAAGTGTAGTCCTGATGTCCTATGGGGTTTCTGTCCCTTAAAGTTTATTCAAGACTGAAGTGAATCTCTGTCCTATGCCCTCTCCAGGGTTTCTAGGGTTTAGGGGAGGGCTTGCTATATGGTCTCATAGTCAGTTTTGGTCCCATATTTCCAAATGACTTGCTTATTTTTCCATGGTACATCTTATGGCTGTTGTTTTTTTTTCTTTTTAAATCTACTCTGGTATTAATCCAAACTTGGACTTTAGCTCCTTTCCTTCAATTTTTTTTTTAAACCCCACCCACACAAGTTTTCCTTTGTTTTTGCATGTGTCACAGACTTTCTAAAGCTTTGGGAAACTTGGGATTTGCAACTGAAAACATTTTAGACGTAATATTTCTGAAATTATTTGTTCTCTCTGCCATGTTGTACAAGTGTCCTCTCTTCTTTCTTTTTTCTTTCCCCTCCTACGTCCTCTCAGGGGAGGAAGAGCAGCCTTTCCATTTTGGGGGAAACAGCTCTTATGTTCTTCAGCATCTAAGTGCTGACCGTCACACTCAGCACCTTCCTCTGGGGACACTGAAGGATTCCCCTGGGCTTTGCAGGGACACCTTAGAAGGAAAGGTCTGAGTCTTCTCAAAGGCCCATCTCCCTCTCTCTGTCTGCTTCTCTTCCTCTAGGGAGGGCGTGGAGGGTGTCACGTGACATGGCCGCCTAAGAGAAGCCAGGTGAGTGCAGATGGGAAGTAACAAAGTTAGGAGAAAGAGAATGAATCTCCAGAGGACTGGATGGAAAGGGGGAGGAAGGAGGGAGGGACGGTTTTAGCTGTGGGGCATCTGCCTGTGCCAGATGACTCAGCATTTGGCCTGTTGGTCTTTCAGTCATCTCTGAAGTGTGTGCATAATAGCAATCATTTTTAGCCTGAGTATTTAAAATAATGCTTTCCAGCTGAGAAGTGTGGAATGGCAGCGGATGAGTGAGGTGTGTATTTCAGGAAGTGAATGGGGCCTTCCGGGTGAAGCACCTTGCACAGGTAAGGTCCGTGGCCCAGGACAGCTCACAGTGTGTGGTTAGGTGAGAGGGGGAACAGGTATCTCATTCAGATGGCTTGAAAAGAAGCTTCCATTAAAACTAAAGAAATCATTTAAAGAGGGCAGAGTCAGCCTCAACCTTCACTCAGCATCACCAGGAGATGTGGAATTCCACAGCCTTCTTTTATAAAAAGGTTTCTGTTCAGAAAACCAAAGTTTGCCCCCAAATGTGGATTTTGCAGTTTAAAAGATTGCAAGCCACGTATCAACATCAAGGGAATCTTCACACTATTAGTTTCGATATCAAAGTTTGCAATTAGGAATGTTATTCTGTAGAATAACTCTTCTCTTGAAGACTGGTCCCTTCTAACATCAACTTTAATTGTGTGCAGCTCAGCCACGCTTAGAAAACAACCCGACAGTAATTTGGTCTTCACCAGGCCCTTTTAGCCATTCACCTGGATGGAGTGTTCAGTTAGCTGTAAGACTAGACACTCTTCCTATCTGAAGCTTTAATAGACAACCAAAATTTAGGAATTTTTTTTTTTAGAAGAAGTTAGGTTTTTATGTTCTAAGGTCGGGTGGCTAAGGTGTATAAAAGGAAGCCTGTGGTTCAGTTACATTGTGATGAATATTCTCAACAATTTAATGAAACCCCAAACTCTTAAGCCTTCCTCTGGGGTTAATGCTAACACCATGTGCATGCTCTGCCAGCCCAGCTCTTATCTGTAGGTCATTCTCTGGTTCAGAGACCTGGGGTGGGTAATAAGATTATAAAACATGCTTCTCTCTTGCCAGCTACCACATGCTAATAATAATAGTAGTCATAATTCACTGGAATCCCGGCTGTTCAGGTTTTACTCGGTTTGTTTATTTGTTTAATTTAAAGGAATAAAAAATAGAATCTTGAGAAGAAACAAGGCAACATTGCTGAAAAGAAAATAATAATTTTTTTGGCAGAACTGAACAGTTGCTCTAATTTGTGTGCAACTTCTGTCCCTCAGTAGAACTTTGCTGTTTTCTTTTAGCTGGGAGAGAAGGGCTGAGCACAATAGGGTATTAGATTATTTTAAAGCAGGTTTCTCAACCTTGGCACTATTGAGACGTTGTGCCGGAAAATTGTTCATTGTGGGGGGCACTGTCCTGTGCATTATTGCAGCACCCTTGGCCTTTACTGCTGGCTGCCAGTAGCATGCCCCTCCCCCCAAGTTGTGACCATGAAAAGTGTGTCCCACACATTGCAGTGTGTCTCTTGGAGGACCAAACTGTCCCCCCCGAGTTGAGAATATTGGTTTTAAGTAAAACAGCAAGTTTCAAAAGCTTTAGTATTTTTCCATTTTGTTTAAGCCAAAAGTATCAGGATTGTGATTTCTTTACTTTTTTTAAGTTAGAGGGGAGCAGGAAGTGATTTTGAGTTTTAAATTACATTCTGCCGCACCTTTTTCTGGGCTTTCTGGGTGAATTACAATTCAATTTTAACTTCATGTTTTAAAAACACATGCGACTATCTTTTTCCTTATGTGCAAGTTGTCACGTGGATGGTTATTTGTGGATTATTCTTTGAATTGGATGTAGCTGAAGTGATTGATGACCTCAGTAAGTTCACATTTTAGTTACCTCAGTGGGAGTCTGACCCTTTGTATCGTTTTCTTCTTTTGCTGGAAGTCTTTTATAGCTCAGTGATCTTGGGAATTCATTGGGAAGATGGAATGTTTGCATACAAATAACTCAGTTCTTATTTCCACATAATCCTTGTTTGATGCTTTATAAAAGCATAGAAATGGAATCAAAGAGAAAAATAAGCATATTCCTGGATTCGAATTTGTGTTTATTTTCCAGGAAGCTTTAGTGAAGAAAAAAAGAGAACTCAATCATTTAGCTGAATTGCTTTTAAAATAATGCACACATTGGGGTTGGCAGCAGCTGACCAGTCTATTTGTCAGACTTAACCTTTTGCATTTATTAGTTAATATGGGGATGTTGGGTTCTTGCACTTCTCAGGTGTGTGGAAGATACGTTATTAATAGTAGAGCAGTGGTTCTCTCAGTCTTAGTGTCATGTTAGAATTACCTGGGGAATTTTGAAAAGACCCAGGGCCCAGGCCATATCCCACATCAGTTAAATCAGATTCTCCAGGGGTAGAGCCCAGGCACCAGTGCTGGGTGTCCTCTTCCCGTTATTCCAGTGGGAATGAAGGTTAAGAACCAGTGAATATTGTTATGAATAAAGTTTTATTGGAACACAGCCGTGCTCACTCATTTACCAATTGCCTACCCTATGGTTTGCAGAGCCTAAAATGTTTACTGTTTGGCCATTTACAATAAAAAGTTTGCTGGCCCCTGCTGTAGACTCACAGTGAAAATATTTCAAACATTTCGACAAGGAGCTTTTTATAAACTTTCATAGTAAAAGAAGAAGATCCAACATTTTGCAGAGCCTGCAGGCTCAAATGCTCTGTTTTCTTGTACTCAGGGAAAATTGAAAAGCATTTTCCTTGAAGAACTGACTTGCAGATATTGTCAAACCTGAAGGAGATCTGACTAACTCAGCACCCAGAGCGGGAGGCTCTGTTATTTATATTACGGCATTCTGCACTGAAAAGTCGGCACCTTGTTCTGATTCAATGTTCATTACTCAGACTGCATAATTGACTTGAGGGAAGTCTACGGAGGCAGAAATGGCTCTTCAATTCAAAGGGTGTTGGAGTTTGTTATTACCTCTGCAGCAATTCTAGATGGCAGCAGACCCCTGAAAAAATTATTTTAGCTCTGGGGAATTTTACATATAGAAAGAAAAGTAATGAAAATGAAAAATTTACATAATTTTCACCCTCCTTCAGTCCAGGTGGAAACTTGGTGGTTGTAAACAATTGGTAAAAAGAGTTTTTTAGAAGGTCCTCCTTTGGTCCTGAGTTTCTAGAGGTGCTAACTATGAGAAAAAGGATCATTTATTCTGGCTTCTTGTCACAAAAGAGGTTTGAGGGCCAGCAGAATCAGCATCTCTGGGGAGCTGTCAGACTCTCAGGCCCCACCTGGACTTACTGCATCAAAATCTACATTTTAACAGGATCCCAGGACACTCGAATGCCCATTAAGAGACCACTGGAAGGCACTGATGTAACTGATAACTAGGTCCTGTGTAGTAAACTGCTACCATTGATTGTCCCTTCCCTTGAAAATGATTTCATGGCTCCTTAATGGGCTGTCTCATTAGGGTAACCAGTTTTTCCCCTTAGGCTGTTTTGCAAGGATAGCTTGCTCAGTCTCTTATTTAGTCAAGATTTATACCAGCTGGTAGAAAATGAAAATAGGGTGACTGATCTAGAAGAGAGCCCATCTTATATATTTCAGAAAAACAAACTAGAAAGGGTAAGGGAGACTTGCCCAGATAAACCTCACTCAGAAGGAAGAAATTACCTGTCGTGGAGTCGTCTTTGCTTCTCCAAGGAAAAAAATTCACCCCAAAGAGCAGACATTTGAGCTGGGAAGCAGTAGGAGGATCAGTAATGAATACTTTGAGCTTCTCGAAGTATCATATGGGAATCAGGACCTTGGGCCTTTCCACCAGGCAAGGCCGTAATTCTTAGTACACTCAGGTGAATATGGCTAAAAACCTTGAGGAAGCCCAGTGCCTAATGTCATCCTGCCAGCCTCTGTTAAGTTAGGACTATTTTCTTTACGGAGTAGCATTCTAAACATTTGATTGAAAAACTTGATTTTGAAATGATTACTTAACTCTGAACAGAACTGGTTTATCTTGAACATTCCCTTAGATTGACTTTTATTTAAAAGCGAATGACATCTAAATTAAATATTTTAAAGGCAATGTAAGTAATTGAGGTGCAGCTCTTTTCTTGCTTGAATGTATGATTGTTGGGGCCAAGGGAAAACTTACCCTTCAACCCCTCTGAAAAATCAACTAATAAACAGATTAATATGAAGAGAAGGCATAGCAAATTTTATTGTATCATTGTTTTACGTGACACGGGAGCCTTCAGAATAAAGACCCAAAGATAAGGGAGAAAGAAACTTTCCTTTTTTTGCTTAGGTTCTGTGAAGCAGGGACAGCAGTGTGGCAATGTGATTAGACGGGAAAAGTGTGATCTAATGCTAATGAGTGGGGAAACCCAGCAAGGCCTGCCCAGAGTCGTCGTTGTGGCTTCTCTGTGTGGCAGCTGTTCCTTCACGACATCGGTCAGCACCCTATCTGGAATGCTACCACCAGACATGGTGGGGCAGGGACTTGACAGAAGTAGGGGCAGTTCCAAGACAGAAAGGGGGCAGGAGGGATTAGCGTATTATTTTATTTTACTTTTTTGCAATTTGCTTTGTTTTTGTTTTAGAGTATAATTTTAGTCTTCATGGCTGGCTTTGGGGAAGGGGTTCTGGTTTCTGTGACCCACCTCGGGCAAGAGGGATTCTAATTTTTATGGTTTGCCTCAGGGGAAAATAAGGCTGGAAGACAGGCAGGCAGGAGAAGGACAGAGGAAAACTTTGCTTTTGAGGCTGTTTCTGAGGCCTTCACTTTGGGGTGTCACTTTCTGAGCCCCAGCATGATCTTGTGTTGAAGGTTCTGTATGTTTACCAAGGTCCATGCAGAAGACAGAACAATTCTAGATGTCCATGAAAGTGGGCCTTACACTTATCAGAAGAGCCATGAAAACGGAAGTGGGGGCTCTTCTAAGCTGTGGCCTCACGTGTCCTTAGCTTTGGAGGAGAGGTCAGGAAGCTCCAGGGAACTCACTGCTATTTACGTAAAAGCTGCATGGTCCCAAAGGCAGGGTCTGGTTGCCAGGAAAACGAATGAGCCCTCCTGTCAGCTGCCACTGCTGCGGGAGGGACAGTTTGTACCCCCTGCTGCCTTCCCATCTCACTCCGTGTGTCCAATGAGCGGAATCAAAATCACCTCCAGATCCCAGACTTCCATCCCTTGCTGCAGGGAAAAGCTTAGAAGGAGGTGGGAATGGACGCTGAGTGACAGGCTCCAGCATGGCATCACACTCAGGAACACAGCTCACTCCTACCCATGGCTTGCGTGCTGTCGTTTTGTCGTCATTTCTAGATATTCTTATGTGAACACTGAAAGGTAACCAAAGGTTTAAGATGCCAGTTTTACACATGAGGAAACGTGATGAGGTCAAACAAGCTAGTCAGTGTCACAGCGGATTGTGTTGGCTCTCTCCAGCCCTGTGCTCTTTAGTATTTGTTAGTCAAGCATTATATGACCAGAGGGGAGTTTAGGGGGTCTTAAGAGGGCACTGCAAGGTTGAAAAGGTACCTTCAGGATGCATAGTTCTAGTATGGCTAGGGCCAGTGCACTAGAGAGCATATTGGTGGTGGAGGATACTTCCAACTTTATTTGGCTGTTCCCTTAATTGAAAAAATTAGGCAGTTTTTGTAATCATTGTGGAGTGCAACTTTGGCCTCATTGTATTCCTTCTTTTTTCTTAAGCAGATGAAAAACTCGGAGAACCGCCACGCAGTGAGTTCCCAGTACAGGATGCATTCTTACTACCCGCCTCCCTCCTACCTGGGCCAGAGCATGTCCCAGATCTTCACTTTTGAGGACGGCCCCTCTTACTCGGAAGCCAAAGCGAGTGGTAGGTGTCTGGTTATGCAGACTGGATTTGGGATGGAGAGAGGGTGCGTATCCAACGGTGGGCCACTAGCCTCTCTAACGATTACCTGTTAAGAGCTGCTGGAAGGTTTATTGCCGTGTGAAACTTAGTATCCTTTGAAGTATTTAGTTATGGAATGATTTGCTTTGCTTGATTCTCAATACCATGTTTTTTCCTTTCTGGATACCTAGAATGGCAACAGTAAGATGAGACTCCCACTCTGAAGCTAAAAATGTGTTTTCTAGAGGATCGATATGAAGTACAGGGGCACTTTAAATGTGGTTTAAGTCCTGGTATTTTTTGTGAAATGAATTTCTATATATTGAATACTTATCTCCCAAAGATTTTCATTTTAAAATTGAAGGTGTATTCATCTTTTGGGGGAAAAATAAAATAACATAATAAAACATTTTCGAATACAATAGATCTCAGAGTTTATGCAGTAGCAAAGCAAATAACTCTGATGTAATGGCTTTAAAATAAAAAAATGACTGTTTAATGAACCAACGCACTTTGAAATACACAGTTCCTCAACTTCAATTTTAACCTTCTCCCCAATATTTACACTGTGATGATAGGCAGGTCTCTTATGGCTGCTGTGTTTCCAGATCCTGTTTTTAAGTTCTTCATATTTAAGCATCATCTTTTGATTTGGGCAGGTGAGAAGCATATTCAGTCGAGGCAGTAAATGGAAGGCAGGGCAGTTGTGGGTGACTTGGAAGAGAAACTGATGTACTAGAATGTACCCTGTACAAGGATACTTCAGGAAGTTCATGTAAAAATAGCATTGAAAGGTGAAATGAATCTTCCCAGGAATGTTTTGAAGACTGCTTGAGCTGAATGAAAAGAGAAGTTTATTTTCTAAATAACTTGATTCTGTAGAAAACTTGGAATGTTTTGAAGACTGCTTGAGCTGAATGAAAAGAGAAGTTTATTTTCTAAATAACTTGACTCTGTAGAAAACTTTCTTTGCAGAGCAGATGTTTAGAGAATGAAATCAGAACCATTCTTTAATTTCCATGTTTAGGACAATAGAGTCTAAAACAGTTGGACAAGTTTTGCTTTATTTGCCATACTAAAATAAACTCAAAGGACTTTTGTTAATGTAGAATATACAGGTCATGGGAGCTAATCAGCTTGAGCTGTAGAGACACTGAAGTGCACATTGTTGATTGCACTTGTACTTTTATTAATAATCACTTTCTGTCTGGAGTGGACAAGCACAACTCTGTTTTATAAATATTTATATACTGTATAATGTATGCTCATATGATCCTTTCATACTGCCTTTGATTTGATATTTTTATCTGGATTATAAGCTCCTTAAAGACAGAAAACACCTTTTTACCTGCTGTGATGCCTTTTGTTTATTGGTTGGTTGAGTGAGTGAGTGAATGAATGAATCTGGTATTTGTAAGTGAGCTTGTCCTATAAGGAAACACAAGCATGAAAGGTCAGAATCCTAATTCATTGTCTGATGGAGCCAGTGTACAATTTGGGGATGAAGCAGTTAAAGAAACGTTGTTCATACAGAAAATCGGGAATGAAACCCACTTTCAGGAAGAAATTGCCTGAGCTTCTTACCCCAGGAACAAAGGAATGTTTTAGAAGCATAGGGGTTCTTGAGACAAAAGGTGTAAATTCAGAGCAGGGCAGAAAGACAGAAATATAAGAGGCAGTTTATTAGAGCAGAGAGGAACGAATTTGGAGAGGAGCAGGAGGCGTTTGAATTTACAGCAGAAAAGGAAGCGACTCAGAAAAAGAGGTTACAGTTCCGGAAAGGAACAGGGGAACACTGGGTGAATAGCAACTAGAATATCTGAAGACTTTTCTGGTGTTCGTTTGAAAGTGTGGTGTGTGAGGAGGCCCCAGGCTGGGCTTCCTGGTACCTCTGCAACTCACTAATAATTAATCTGTTAATCGGGAGGTTTAAGCTTTGGAAATGAGGGAGTTAACCAGGAAGAATTACGGTGAAATCTCAGTAGTCTCTATTTTGGAATTATCATGGAGAAGTGTATGAATTAATACTAAATTAAAACCCCAGCTAAATTTTTAAAGAAATATGACTTTGTGACTTCCGAATATGTGCTATCTTGGTGTTTTTTACATTGCATGGAATTTTTACAAAGCACGGGCTGGCTGCTTAGCCCAGTTGGTTAGAGAGGGTGTTATAACACCAAGGTCAAGTGTTTGGATCCCTGTACCAGCCAGCTGCCAAAAACAAACAAAACAAAAGAAATTTTTACAAAGCAGGTGGGAAGAGAAAGGAAAAATTGTGTTTGGGGGGTCAACAAGGACACGTCAGAGGTCATCTCATGGGACATTGGATCCTCAGTTTTATCATCAGCATTGACACAGTGAGGGGTACTTTGGGGGCAAGGTAGGCCTTTCTGGTAAGAGGGGCAAAAGCTAGGGACAGGATGCAGTGGTGGGAGTTGTATTCATTTGTGAGAAGTTGGCAAAATCTGGCTAATAAATGATTCCATTTAACATTTCTGTCAAGTTTGAGTTGCATTCCTTTGGTTGGTTGCTTTATTAAATGTTATAACTTCTAAGTGGTATATCAATTATTCTAAGTGGAGATGCCTAAATAATTTGAATAACTGTTTTCAGTAGCCTTAATGTCTTCTTTACAGACTCATGCATAAATTTGTTCATTAAATCAATATTTCTGCAGTTTCTTTAAAGATAAACTTGATCTTAGCCTCTCTTTACCATCTGATAAAATGAGTCCAAGTTCATTGTTTTCTTTTGGTTTTTGTTGATGATGGCAACTTAAAAATAGAATGTTGGGGGAAGAAGAATTACAGAGAGTCTTCTTTTTGCCTTGTTGCTGCTATTCAAAGTTTTTCTTTGTGAAAAGGGCAGGAGCCATTCTCTCTCTTTTCCATATCCTGAAAAGCATTAGGGGGGAGATCAGAAAGAGGGGTGGGGCCAGGTCATGTCAGACTTTGTACACTATTGCAAGCACATTGGCTTTTATTTCAAGTGAGATGGGAAGCCAGATGGTTTCAAGCAAAGGGTGACATGACTGTCTTGTGTCTGATTACTAAGAACAGACTGTAGGGAAGCAAGAGTAGAAGTGGGGAGGTGAGTTAGAAACTGTTGTAGTAATTCTGGCAAAACATAATAGAGGCTTATAGTAAGAGTGGGAGTGTGGTGGTGATGACAGGTGGTCAAATTCTGGAGTTTTTTTTGCTAAAAGGGAAATTTATTTAACATAAATGTGTACATTAATAAAAAAGAAAGACCTCAAATCAGCAATCACCTTTGCGCCTTAAGAATCTAGAAAATGAACAGCAAACTAAGCCCAGACATAGCAAAGAAAGTAAAGAGTAAAAATTAGAGCATAGAAAAAAGAAATAGAAAATAAAAATATACAGAAAATCAATGAAACCAAAAGTTGTTACTTTGATGAGATCCACAAAAATGACAAACCTTTACCTAAGTGGACCAAGAAAAAAGAGAGAAGACTCAAATAACTAAAATCAGAAATGAAAGAGGGATCACTATGACCAAATTTACAGGAATCAAAAGAGTTATAAGAGAATACTATGAATTGTTGGTTAAAAAAATTAGATCATCTAGATGAAATGAATAAATTCCTAGAAACACACCACCTACCAAGACTGAGTTATGAAAAAATAGAGAGTTTGAAAAAAACGATAGCTGGTAAGATGAGTGAGTGTCATTTTTTGGACTCCAGATGCAGGACTCCCTTGAAGACTTTTTGCAGGGCTGGTTGTGTGGTGGTGAACTCCTGTGGTTTTTGTTTGTCTGGAAAGTACACTGTTTCTCCCTCAGATTTCTGTCTTTTCTCCCTCATTTCTGAAAGACAGCCTTGCCTGGGTATAGTTTTCTTGGCTGGCAATATTTTTCTTTTATTATTTTGAATATGTCATCCCAGTTTCTTCTGGCCTGTAGAGTTTCTGTTGAGAAGTCTGCTGTTAGTCTGATAGGGGCTCCCTCATAGGTGACTTGATGCTCTTCTCTTGCTTTTTTTAAGATTCTCTTCTGAGCTTTGCCGGTTTGATTACAATATGTCTTAAGATCTTTTTGGCTTGAACCTGTTTGGGGATCTTTGAGCCTCCTGTATCTGAATGTCTTTGTCTCTCCCTATACCTGGGAAGTGTTCTGTTATTATTTCATTGAGTAGGTTTTCCATGCCTTTTCCTTTCTCTTCCCCTTCTGGAACACCCATGATTTGAATGTTTGTGTGCTTAAGGTTGTCTGCTAGCTCTCTTAGATTTTCTTCATTTCTTTCATTCTTTTTTCTTTTTTTTTTTTGTCTGCCTGGGTTATCTTGAAAAGGCTATCTTCAAGATCAGAAATTCTTTTGTCTGCTTGATCTAGCCTGCTGCTTAAGCTCTCAGTTGTGTTTTTTATTTTGCTGAGTGAATCTTTTAGTTCTATGAGTTCTGCTACATTCTTGTTTAAGGTATTAATCTCTTTGTAAATTTCCTCCTTTATATCCCAGATTTATTTTCCTCATTTCATTATGTTGTTTAACTCAGTCTTCTCATATCTCAGTGAGTTTCCTTAAGATTGTTCCTTGGAATTCCTTTTCAGTGATTTCAAGGGTTTCCTGCTCTATAGGGTCTGGTATTCGAGAATTAATGTATTCTTTTAGTGCTGTCATATTTTCTTGGGTTTTCATACTTCTGGTATCTCTACACTGATGTCTGGTCATCTGGTAGAGCAGTTGCTTCTTCTGTTACTC
>NW_007728706.1:189260-191879 GCF_000696425.1 Galeopterus variegatus | reverse complement strand
TCATCTGGTAGAGCAGTTGCTTCTTCTGTTACTCTGGAGTGGGCTTTGAGGAGAAAGACATCCTCTTCTTTTTCCGGTGTCTGCTGGTGACTCTCCTTGTGTAAATGCAGCTGAGTGTCTGGTGGGCTGCCTGCATGGAGGCTATGGCTAATGCTGTGGCATCAAGCCACTTTTTGCAGCAGCTGTGGCTGTGGCAATGGCTGTGGTTGGCCACCTGCATGGAAGCAGTGTTTCTGGTGTGCTCTTTGCCTGCTTCTGGTCAGGGGATGCTGCCCTTGGCTCCTGCCTTAGGACCCTGGACATGCTCTGCTGGAGATATTTGGAAGACAGAATCAACGAGATTTGCTGATGAGTTTGGGATGGGACAGAAAGAGTGAAGTGAATAATGACTCCATAATTTTTGTCTTGACCAAGTAAAATATTGGAATTTCCATTTACAGTATTAAGGTAAAGAAGACCATGGGAAAAATAGGTTTGTGGAAATTAGTTTAATTTTGCACATGTTTAGTTTGAAATGTTCCTGAGTTATCCAAGTGGACTGTTGAGTAGGAGTCGGAGGTATGAAGTCTGAAGTTGAAGGTAAATATTCCTGCTGGAAATGAAGATTTGGGAATTCAGTGCATAGATGTTATTTGAAGTCAGTATGATGAGATCACATAGAGAAATGAATGTAGATGGAGAATAACGGACCAAGGACTGTGCCCTGGGGACGTCCAGTATTTAGAGCTCTGGTAGATAAGGAGGATCAGCAAAGGAGAGAGGAATGAGGAGCAGCCTCCTCACAAAGAGTTTGAAAGTTATTGACCTGGTGCCCAAGTGGAGGGTTGGCTTAGGTAAGAGTGTGGCTCATCTATACCAACAGATGCAAGCTGTTCAGGAAGTTGTGGCAGGAACATCCTGGTAATGATGCCTGTTCCCCTGGGGATAGAGGCAGATATCCGCAGCAGTACCTCTGTTTTAATAGATGCACATGAGGTGGCATTTCACATCTATAAATAGGCATCTTTCTCTGCATATTGGATTCTTGAGCATAGTCCTTAGAGTATATGTCTGGTTAACACCTGCAAGAAAGTTTAGATTTAAAATAGTAAAGATGAACATACTTAGATTTTTTTTCCATTTATTTTGTGATCTCAGTTTAAAAGTTAGAAATGGTGCCTCCTGTTTCTTTTGGTTCTTTGGCTTCTTCCAATGCAGATAGAGTGGCGCTGCTGCACACCTAACCTTCCTGCACATTCAGCCTGCACTGTTTTTGGAGAAAGAAACAGACCTTAGAGGTGCTTCTTATGGATGACCAGGCATTCACATATTATTCATTTGATATACGTAGGATGTCAACAGCTCTGTGGGGTGAGCTGTGTTTTTACCCAAAGGCCAGATGGTCAAGGTAAGTGAAAGGGCCTCTTTGAGATGAAGGCCTTTTCTGTGATGTCTGAGCAATTTGCAGAAGCCTATGTGCTCCCAGACGTGGCTTTTAAAATCCATTCAGTGTTAGCAATTTTGTGGGCCAATGAATCTGGAAGTGTCTGATGGCACAGATACCATGTGCCTCTCCTCCACAGTTATAATGACTGAATGCAAAACTGCTAAGCTTTCACCCCAGAGAATAGACTTGTTTAATGTTGCACATTAGAGTTGGATTTTTAGCAAAGGATCATTGGCTGAGCCTCCTAGTTTTGCAGGTGAGAACACTGAGGTTCTACTGCCTGTTGGAGGTCTCCTCAGGTCTCCTTACTCATGATCCAGGGTAGCAGAGCTGCCTTTCATGTGAGGTTAGGTGACATTCTGTGATGAGTGGCTTTGTGAGATGGTAGAACATTCTGTACTTAGAATCTGAATGGACCTGTGACTCAGCAGCTATGTGACCTTGGGAGTGTCAGACATGTCTCTGAGAGCCTCGGCTTCCTCACCTGTTAAAGGAGGGGGAGGACATTGGCTTTGAGGGAGGCCACACCAGTGTTACAAGGATGAAATGGTGTCTAATGTGTGAACAAGTTCAATAAATCACAAAATGCAGTAAGATGACAGGTATCATCATGACCCTCCACTATTTAGAGTCTGACTCATACAGGAGGAGAGTGGCCAGGGAACCTGAGGGCTGCTTTAGTGTGGGCATGTTCTGCCCTGAGCCTTATGGCAAGCTTGGAGCAGGGAAAAACACTGACCCTTCCTTGTCTTTCCCTGCTTTAAGAAAAGCTGTATGTGTTTTATGCAACATTTAGGAAATGTTGAGTTTAATTTAAACTTGGCACTTTAGGAAATGACTTACCATTTGCTAAATTTCAAAGAAAAGAGCACTCAAGTATTTTCCTTGTGTGACCTTTTTATTCTCTGCTTTAGTTTTGAATAGAGGTAAGTGGGGCATTCAGTGGTCATGAGGCCAGTGCATGGAAAGAAATGGATCCTACCCAGGAGAGGAGGTCTGGCTCAGACCCCCAGCTCTGGGCTCAACAGTAAGATGCTCAGTTCATCTCTTTGAACTTAAACTCTCTCATCTGCAAAGTTGAAAGCAATAATTACAGCTTTATCTATATTTATGCATGGATCACATAAAGAATTATGTGAAAGCATGGCAGAATCTGTCAACTTTCCTGTTCTCCTTTGAAGACTCATCACTGG
>NW_007728706.1:183891-188762 GCF_000696425.1 Galeopterus variegatus | reverse complement strand
AAGCAATAATTACAGCTTTATCTATATTTATGCATGGATCACATAAAGAATTATGTGAAAGCATGGCAGAATCTGTCAACTTTCCTGTTCTCCTTTGAAGACTCATCACTGGGTCGTACTGTCTTCTGTTTCAGCGGGTGCTTGGCAATGGGCTGTAGAAATGAAGTGGTTACTGTCATTAAGGAGGGCTTAATTTTATCCAGACAGGGGCCCTGTTCGAACTAAGCATATGTGTATTGTGATTCTTGAAATTAGCTAGGCATCATGTTCTGCTGAGTGCAGAAGATAGAGCATACTAATTTTAAGCATGTAATAAACATTTAGAAATAGTAGCTTTGAAGATTTATCTTTAACATATAAAACATATGATATGGTTGCTGAGTGAAGCACACTGGTGCTTTACAGGTAATGCAAAGGAAAACAACCAGAGAGGAGAAGTACATAAGGAACCCAGCAGGTCCCTGGATACCTAAGAGCACGCTGGTATGTTCTTTGTTGAGGACAAGCAGATTTCTGTCTTTTCTTCAAAACTCTTCTTTCTCCATGAGAAATACACTCTACATGGTAAACTGGACAAGATGGAGAGCCATCGGCCCCTAACATGTCTTCTGTGTAAAATGCTGCCATTGGACTAGGCCACCACTAGGCCGTAGTGTAGAAACAGCAGGCACTTTGCCGGGGCCTCCCTCAGGGGGGTCAGACTCACTCCTATGCGGAAGATGTTCACTCCCTGCAGCACTTTAGTGAAAGTGATCAGGGCATGTTCCCACACACGTAGGGTCAGCTTTGAACTGCTCCAGGTGCCGAGCATCCTGCTGTGTTCTCAGAGGGTTCCTGGGAGGGTTCGTGGTTTCTTGAATGGATAAGAAACCAATTGTTGAGTCCTTTCTGCTTGTGCCTGACAGACCCGGAGTTAGGCATTCTGATAAAGCACTCAGTGGAGTAAATCAGACACAAGCAAACGTGGGGTGAACCCCCAGGCCACAAACAGACTAGACTTATATCATGTAGAATCTTCCCTTTGGAAAACTCGAATTTTAAGGACTTGATTATTTACATTTGACTGATTTTCGATTAAGAATGCAGCCGTGCAAGAGAGTCGGGAGGGGCTTAATCAATAATCCACACTGAAGAGAGAGGGTAGAGGTATAGGTGGAACGCTGTGACTTCCTGTCTGCCTTGTTGCGGGTGTTTAAGAGGACGAGCCAGTGCGAGAACTCAAGTCTTGGACTCACTTTCCTTGGTGTTCTTTCTGGTAGTATATCCTTTGTTTTTGTCTTCCCTTACAAACACTTGTGTAGCTCTTCCAGTGTCTTTAAGACTGTTCTGTGCACTTTATGGCATAACTCATTTAATTCTCATAATATTAATATTCCCATTTTACAGATGAGGACACCAGGGCATAGAGACACATGCCTGTGAGGAAGGGAAGAGAAAGGGGTCCTTGTTTCTATATAGCAGGTGGGGGAAACTGAGGCTTGGTGATGATATAGTTTGTCTAAGGCCTCACCGGGCTATGCTTGGGAGCTCTCGTGATGGAAATATTTTCAAGAAAGTGATGGCTATGATTGGGGGTTGAGAGTGCACTTGTAAATGTTCTATCTGCTGGGACTGAACAGATGGATGCAATAGTCCTGCTTTTGCTGTAATGGTAAAATTCCAAAACCTATTTCCCTAGCACATTCCTCATGCAGAAATGCCCCCTTCTGCGGGTGTCTTTCTGTAGCATGTTGGTGTCACAGCAAAAAACTCAAAAGCAGCCTTAAACCCACCAGAATATCAGGTGTGGTATTTCTCTTTACATGGCTATTCCCAAAGCTCAATGTAAACTTTAAAACACCTTTATGACTTGATGAACACAAAGTCACTTTTAATTTTGTGTTCAAATTTGGATTTTCTTTTTATTTAACAAGTGTTACAGTCAGATGCAAGTGTTAATATTTGATGAGGGCAGACATTATAAAATTAAGTAAAATTAGCTGTGAAATTGTAAATGCAAATAGAAATGTAATCAACTACTTTTTAAAATAGTTCATTCCCTCCCCCCCACCCTCATTGGACATAAGCTGTTAAGTGATCACATATACTACTTGTTATTTTAGTTTTAAGTTAGTGGGCATAAAAGTCCTGCCAGTTTTCCCCAGGTAATTTATGGGAAAGATATTATTTTACTGTCTACCTATTCTGTCAGTGGGCTTATCATGAGATTGCTTTTACATCTTTAATTTATTCTTTTTTTTTTTTCCCCTTTTTGTCTTTTTTCGTGACTGGCAACGGATCGCAACCCTCAGTGTCGCGCCCGTACCGGACCGGGACCAGCAACGGGATCGCAACCCTCGGGGTTGCTCCCGCCTCTCGCTCAGCCAGTGAGCGGCCCGGTCTGCATGTGGGATCCGAACCCTCGGCGGGAGTGCCGCCGCGCTTCCCAAGCGGCGCACTGTAGCAGTGCACCACTGGGCCGGCCCTAATTTATTCTTTAAAAGCTATATATACAGTATATAGAACGATACAGAGGTTTTCATTTTGGCTAAAGATTACAGCCTAGAGCAGCACACACACACACACACACACACACACACACACACACACACACACACACACACACAGAGGGAGAGAGGGAGAAGGGAATGAGAGAGCGCTCTGGAAACTATACTTTTAGGAATTCCTAAATGTCCTGACATAAACAGGTTGAACATCATTACTAGAAAAGGTTGTTTGTCCGTGATTTCAGTGCTAATGTTACCTTCGTGCAATTCAGGCGTGGCAATGAGTCCCCTACCTGTCTGCTTGGTGGCGGGACCCCAGTCTTTTGCGGGCACATCACACATCATCGAGTTTGCCAATTTCTGTTACTCATTCAGTAACTATTTGTATTTAAAAATCTTGGAGAGCTGGCATCCAGGTGGGCCTGCCTTGGGTATGACATTAACCACTCAGATTAGAGCATCCACCACCATCACTCATAAGATTTCTTCATTTGAATTTGACTTGAATCCACCGGGCCTCCGTGATTTTGGGGGGCATGGCGTGGAGTAACTCAGGAGTTTATTTTCCCTGTTTGGCTCTTCAGAGGCACTGCCCAGGCCAAGTACAACTTGAATAACCTTCAGGAAAGCTGTGCTGTCCTTCTGTCGGCCGCTGTCTTTGAAAATTGCCTCCAGAGTTAGTGAGCAGGAACAGTTAAGATTTACAAACAATGATGAAGCTTGTCATGCATCTTTCACCATTCATCATCCAGGTGCCGTGCCTGGGCGGTGAAGTGTTCTTCATAAAAACCAGCTCAGTGTGAAATACACCTCGCTGCAATGTTTACTGCTCTGAAGCTCGTCAGCGGCCCTTTATAGTAAATCCAGATTGCGATGTGACATTACAGTATATCATTGCCCGGCGCGGTGGGGTTTACACTAGGAATGAGTGCAGTGCACACCAGATGAGGTGTCCAAATTGAGTTATGTTAGAATTTGGCTGTTATATGGGGATAGCTTTTGTTTTCTGAACACTGCAAGTTAGCTTTATATGTATTTATATTTATATATGGGCATATACTTCGCATCTTGCACATATACACAGGGTATACAATATATGCTGAGGTCAGATTCCAAATGGGCTCCTAGCATAAACACATTTTATGTACCTTCCAAACTGCTGTTCATCGAAATTGGCATAAATGGAATCTTTTGGGGGAACTAGAGAAAGTGGTTATTTTGTTGTAGAAGTAGGTTTGCTTTTGCTGTGTGCAAAGTGATCACATTTAGTATCCTTTCTTAAGAAAACCCAGAACACTTTCTCTTGGGATTATTATGGTACACTGGGATGATCCCTTTAATTTGAGGTCAAGGAGAGGAAGCCCATTGTCGAGCACCGTGCCTGTCCTATTGAGCACATGCACAGGGGGAGGCCTCTGAAGTCAGTAGCTTACATAGTTTTTTTGGTGGGTATCAAAATCCTAGTGCTGTCTAGTGTTATCTTAAAAGATGCTGCTTCCAAGAGATTTATGGTGTTTTAACTTAAATCTGCAAAATAAAAGAGCACACTAAATTTATTGCATGATAAGATTTATTTACATTCACCTCGAAAGTGCCGATATTAAAAATGAGCTCCATAAAAAAAATAATATTCAGAGATAACAGCAGGCTCTGCAGTCCCACGAACGTGTGCTCAGCACACATATTTTTAAAATTCTCTGTTAAGTGTAGGAGAGTTGTTAGGAGAACCGTTTTGTGGCCTTTACACACCTGGCTCTACATTGAATACAGGGTCTCTCGCCCATTTACACCTACATAAAGTCTAGGGTAGGGGTTCCACCCACTTTAAATGCAGAGGTAAACATAGCTCTCCTCGCAGTGCCCTCTGCTCTTTTTCTGGTTGTGTTTCCTCTTCGTTGCAACATCTTCTTTCTCAAGATTGATTAATAGTGCCATGTCTGAGCTTCCAGAAATGGCACAGGACACAATTGCAGGTGTATGGTGCTGACCTCTAGGGGCCAGAGAGGAGCCAGAAGCCTTCCATTGGTTTGCACTCCTGGGGGAGGAAAGAGCAGCCTGACATCAGCCCAGTGTCCACTTTTGCTTAGGCGGTGGGCCCAACAGATGCGATCACTTCTCTGGGATTTCCAGATAAAATGCAGGATGCCCAGTTGAATTTAAATTTTAGATAAACAACAAAAAATGTTTAGTATAAGTATGTTCCAGATATTTTATTATACTAAAAAAGTATCTGTTGTTTCTGACATTTAAATTTAATTTGGCATCCTGTATTTTTATTTGCTAAATCTGGCCACCTTGTGCTTCATCCCTGTCTCTTCTGAACCGCCCTGATAGAAGCAAAAATGGAAAGTGGACCAATGAGAGCAGAGCCTTCTCTAGGCATTT
>NW_007728706.1:182145-182452 GCF_000696425.1 Galeopterus variegatus | reverse complement strand
AAAAAAAAAAGAACTGTATTTCTACCTTCATATTTTATAGGTTAGACACATGCATATAATAGCAAATGAAAATTAATCCACTGCTACTCAGAATTAAAATAGAGATTGGTATTTTTCATGAATTTAGTTCAGTTTGTCGTTTTCCCAGGCCTGGCAGTGACTCTTGAAGCTCTCTTGCAGAGCCGGGCTGCAGTGATCTCTCAGTGTCATCCCCTCTCTTCCTGTCCTCAGATTAGCCTTGCCTCTAAGCCTCTGTAGGGTGTCAAATCAAGCAGCTGTGTGTCCAGCCATCTCGATCTTATTCAAG
>NW_007728706.1:175671-181741 GCF_000696425.1 Galeopterus variegatus | reverse complement strand
AAGCCTCTGTAGGGTGTCAAATCAAGCAGCTGTGTGTCCAGCCATCTCGATCTTATTCAAGACTTGGTTGAGTTCTTCTCAAGTAAGAGAAACACGAAACTCTGTGGATGAATGTTCCACACATGCAGCCTTTTCCAAATCTGCTTCACCAGTGTTACTTGTATGTCTGTAGAGGTGGGATGGAGTTTAATTTATGTGTTTGTCCATAACGGCTTTATTGAGATATAATTTATATACTATAAAACTCACCCTTTTAAAATGTGCAGTTAAGTGGTTTTTAGTAGGCAGGTTACAGTACAAAGTTGTGCAAGCATCACCACTATCTAATTCCAGAACATTTTTATCATCCCAGAAAGAACCCCTAAATGCATTAGCAGTCACCCCCCATTTCTGTTTCCTTTCCAGCCCCTGGCAACTACCCGTCCACTTTCTGTCTCTATGGATTTGCCTATTCTGGACACTTTATGTAAATGGAGTCGTACAGTCTGTGGCCTTTTGTGTGTGACATCTTTCATTTAGCATGATGTTTTTAGGGTTCATCCATGTTGTAGCAAATGTCAGAGTTTGATTTCTTTTTGTGGCTAAATAACATTTCATTATATGGAGTGATCTGGTTTATGTTGAGTTTAAAAACTATTGTAGGACTCAGCAAAACTATTAAACCACAAGATTTTCAAAGAGAAATGTGTATTTTATCTTACGTCGTTAAGTCTCCAGCTCTTTCAACTCAATGCATGAATGGGTAGTGGGTAGAGCCTACTGTGTGAAATGAGAGGAATGAGATGGGTATGGGCGTTGAGCAATCCAGGCAGTGTTGTTTTCTTGTTTCATGCCAATTCTACGTGTATTAGTCTGCTTGGGCTGCTGTAACAAAGTGCTGCAGAGTGGGTGGCTCAAACAACAGAAACTTATTTTTTCACAGTTCTGGAGATTAGAAGTCCAAGATGAAGGTGCTGTCAGGTTGGTTTCTGGTGAGGCCTCTCGCCTTGGGTTGTAGACAGCTGCCTTCTCACCGTGTTCTCAGGTGGTCCTTCCTCTCCGTGGGTGTGGGCAGCAGGGGAGATAGGGAGAGTTCTGATCTCCCTTCTCTCTCTTTTTTTTTAATTCTTTTTTCTGGCAGCTGGCTGATATGGGGATCTGAACCTTTGACCTTGGTGTCACAACCCCATGCTCTATCCAAATGAGCCAACTGGCCAGCCCCAGTTTTGTTTGTTTATTTTATCTTTTTAGATTTTAGCCATTCTGAAATTTGTAAATAGTGTTATCTTGTTGTGGTTTTAATTTACATTTTTTCTTTTTTAAATGACTAATGATGCTGAGGATTGTTTTTATGTACTTATTTGCCATCCACGTATATCTTTGGTGAAATATCTGTTCAAAAATTGTTTCCCCCTTTGGTTTTCGGCAGCTGGCCGGTATGGGAAATGGAACCCTTGACCTTGGTGTTACAAGGCCATGCTCTAACCAATTTTCCATCTTCTTATATGGACACTAGTCTTATCAGACTCTGACCTGATTTAAGCCCAATTATCTCCTTAAAGGCCCTGTTTCCAAATGCAGTCACATGGGGGCTAGGTCTCCAACAATTTTGGGGCAGGTGCAATTCAGTCCATAACACCATTGAAGGATTTTATGTCTCTGTCTCCTTTTTCTGGTGAGGTTCTTGGGAAACAGGAGAAGGATGCTGAGACTTGGAGGGCCATTGTGCATGGTAGGAATGGAGCATTTCTAGGCCTTAACACCGCACATCTGGTATTGGCTGACTGCATACCTCCAAGCTTCCGGCGTGCTAAGACCAGCCCGAGTCAGGTCTCATCTGCAGGCTGGGTCTCCAGAGCCAGGGCTGAATGCAGAGATGGAGAACTGAACGGCCATGCACACCCACCGCCTGGAGCATGCCTTCTCCAGATTGTTGCTCTTTGTTTCCTCATTTTTCCCCTGAGAATTTAGTTGCTTTTTTTTTTTTAAGTCTCTGAATTTTGTTTTTCTGGCAAATATGGCAGGGAATTTTGGGCCTCCACGTGTAGGGACATGAAAGAGAGCAGTGCATTGTTTCCAGATGTTATTATGCACCAATGCAAAGGAAACTTTAGAGGAACTTATCATGCTTAGCATTCATGAACTAGGTAATGTCCACTATGGATCAGCCAACTGTGAAAAATAATCTCTTACCCTATGAATACTTTGATATAGATCATTTTGTTTAATCCTAACAACAATTTGATTAGGTAGCAAGAGGTTTTTTCCTCCTAACACCAACCAATTCTGACACTATCTAAAGTTAGCTTAGACTGCACAGGTGACAGGCGCAGTCCCACAAAACTGCCCCTATTTCAGGCTCCAGTTGCAAATGGGATGCCCAGGCTATCCACATTTCTTCCTGGCCGATTACAAATAAAGGGGTTCCTACAACCCCCTCCCCCTCTGGTTCAGTAATTTGCTAGAATGACTCCCAGAACTTGGAACTATTGCCAGTTTTTCATAAAGGCTGCAACTCAGGAACAGCCAAATGGAAGAGGTGCACAGGGCAAGGTATTGGAGTGGGGTTGGGGGGTGCAGAGCCTCCATGCCCTCTGAAATCTCCAAGCTTCTGATCAGGGCTTGGTCTTTCTGGCAACCACCCCCCATCCTGAAGCTATCTATGGGCCCACCAAGAGTCACCTCATTAGAACAAAAAAGGCTCTGTCACCCAATTCCACGGGTTTTTAGGAGCTCTGTGCCAGGAACAGGGGACAAAGACCAAATATCTTTCTATGATAGATATCTCACAGGTAGGTAGAGCAAAAACCGTTTCCCTATTTTGGAGACAAGCAGCTTGCCGAACAGAGAGAATAGGTACCATAGTCGGGAGTGGAGCTGGATGATCTCTCTCCTGACTGTCCCGGGACACTTTCCAGCCTCAGGCTGTCACTCCAGTATTGAAATTCCTGTCATCAGCCTTAGACCTGCATCATGCAGTACAGTAGCTCCCAGATACATAGGGCTACTTAAATTTTAATTAATGTATTAAAACTTAAAATCCAGTTCCGCCATTATACCACCTTCATTCAAATGCCTAGTAGCCTTGTGCCTAGTGACTACCACATTGGAGCATGCAGAAATAGAACCTTTCCATCATCATAGAAAGTTCTATTTGACAGCACTGTTGGGCTTTTCCAGTGATGGGAAGGGGCAGCACAGTGTTTATACATGGGAACAAAGGAGTGACACGAGTGCCATCTGTTTAACAAACACCATTTTAAAAGTCTGACTTTTGGGAGAGCATCGGCCTTTATTCAAATAACCTGTCAGGTTGCGGAGGTGTCACTGATGGACTCATGGGAAGGGGCAGCACAGTGTTTATACATGGGAACAAAGGAGTGACACGAGTGCCATCTGTTCAACAAACACCATTTTAAAAGTCTGACTTTTGGGAGAGCATCGGCCTTTATTCAAATAACCTGTCAGGTTGCGGAGGTGTCACTGATGGACTCGATGAGTGAATGCTGACAGATATTAGTTGATCCTTGAACTTAACTGTGATGCGCACTCTTGATTTTTTTTTAATAGCAGATGGAACTGAGTAACTAAACTAGAGACTAGTTGAGCTCAGTCCAAGAATGATTGTACTTATCCAGGATGGACAACTTGCCTTTATGGCCTTGGGGTGGCATGTGAGCCTTGGGGACTTGGCAAGTATTGCTTCAGTTAAATCCAGGAGGGGGAAGTGTGGTTCCCTCCTTATCAGATACTTGATTTGCATTTATTTTCTCCTTTTCTATGGTTGTCTCTTCACTCTGTTGGTTATGTCCTTTGATGCATAAAAATTTTAATTTTGAAGTCCAATTTGTCTATTTTTTCATCTGTTGCCTGTGCTTATGGTTTTGTGTTCCAGAAATCATTGCCAAATCCAGTGTCATCTCTGGATTTCCTCTATGTTGTCATCTAAGAGTTTCCTCTGTGTTGTCATCTAAGAGTTTCCTCTATGTTGTCATCTAAGAGTTTTATATGTGGTTTTAGCTCTTACATTTAATCCAAGTCTTCGGTCTGTTTTGAGTGAATTTTGATATATAGTGGAAAGTAAGGGTCCAACTTCATTCTTTTGCATGTGGATATCCAGTTTTCCCAGCACCATTTGTTGAAAAGACTCCTTCCCATTGAATAGTCTTGGCACCAAGAGGGAAATGGCAGAAGTGCTAAAGTATGACACTTGCCAAAGGCCTTTTTCTGTGAGCATCTGAGAACATCAGACATTGAATGTTGAATCTGAAGCACAATCCTGGAAAATTGCTAGCTGATGATTCACCTCATATGTGTGGTGAATAGATTTTCTCGGTTATCTTTTACTTTTTATTTGTCTCTTCCTGCTGTCTCAACTATATCTTTTCTCCACTCCTTACAGTTCTGAAATAAAAAATAGGATAACAAGGGGAGGGAATTCTTCCAAAATCAGGTTTATAGAAGAGCAGCAAGAAGAGTAGTGCATGTAAGAGACTGACACTGATTTTCTATTTTTCTAGTTGGAAGCAGCAAGAAGAGTAGTGCATGTAAGAGACTGACACTGATTTTCTATTTTTCTAGTTGGAAGCAGCAAGAAGAGTAGTGCATGTAAGAGACTGACACTGATTTTCTATTTTTCTAGTTGGAAGCAGCAAGAAGAGTAGTGCATGTAAGAGACTGACACTGATTTTCTATTTTTCTAGTTGGAAGCAGCAAGAAGAGTAGTGCATGTAAGAGACTGACACTGATTTTCTATTTTTCTAGTTGGAAGTGATTAGAGTATTTCTAACTGAAAGTGACAAATGTTAATTTGTAGAATACCCAGTTTTTAAGTATCATCTGTAGCTGCTTATATGCAAGGGATTGCCCAGTCTCCTTAGGTGAGCTCCAGTGGCCAAGCCCTGCTATCCTTTACTGTCCTGGGGGAATATTCCTAAGAAAACAGACTACCACCGTTAAGAGCAGATGAGCAGAAGAGCAGAGGATAATGCCTGTCTGGTTGCAGCCGCAGGTTGTCAATCACCCCTTATGGTTTACAGAAGCGAAAAGTCAATGTGTAGTTGTTTTAATTTGACACACTCTTGGGTTGAGAGAGTCTGATCGCTGGGGGGGACAGTTAAGTGACTGTGCTGCTTGTCAGCTTGTCTGGGTATGACTCCAGTGCTAAGTACTTTTCTGATGAGCGATAGATTGGGTTAAATACCAGCATAATTGCCTGCTTCCACATACCGGTCTTGCAGTGCCTTGTACTACATTTCTATCAGCACTTGCCTGAGGCTGTGAGGGTTTATGCTCCAAAGAGAGTCCGTATGTTCATTTTCATGAATCAATGTCGGTTTTTGAAAAGCAATTGTTACAGAGCTAAGTGGACTATAATAAATTACACCCCCTCCAGGCCCACTGGAGTAAATCAGAACTGTTTATATCCATCCAAGTGGTCTTTTGAGTATAAATGACTTTTTGTTTACTTATCAAGCCAAATGTTTGTCTCTAGGAAATGGAGGCAAATGATTTGTTCGTGTTTTAATCTTGTGAATAGTGCTTTGCTGCTGTTAAGCCAGAGAGGAAATTCTGTGTATTGTTAGGTAGAAAAGTTTCCCCTCGTCAGTTCAGTGAGGTTATCCCAAAGTCATTTTCAAGGCTGCAGACACTTTGTTGTAATTATACCAACTCTTGGTGTCAGTGTGTCTGAAACCATGACTTACCATGTGCCCAAGATGTACTGAACTCTAAAAAAAGAGCACTGCTTCTTATCCCAGAAGTTTCTAAGCAAATAAAGTAAATTTTGGAAAATGTATTTCTCTCTTTGGATTTCTTGGTTCTATTTTGTTATGAAGGATATGTGCTGCCTGATATTTATGTACTGTGGGAGTCAAGAGAAAACTCTTGAAATGGCTGCATTTCTCTTGTGAATGAGACTGAGCAGAGGTCTGACCCTTCTTGGTAGGGAGCAGATCCTGCAGAGTTTGACTGTTGTGGCTCTGTCGTTATGAAATATCTGTTTCATATTTAAATTCTAGTTAAAAAACAACAAAAAAACCCATCTCATAATTTTCTTTTTCTTTCTTTCCCTTTTTTTTTTTTTTTTTTT
>NW_007728706.1:165415-174692 GCF_000696425.1 Galeopterus variegatus | reverse complement strand
CCCAAAATTTTTTTTTTTTTTTTTCTCTTTTTTTTTTTTTTTTTTTTGATGAGCCAGAGCCATTGTTTTCTTCCACTTACCTTTTCCATAAGGCTTGCTAGGCTGTATTAATAATGTCTCTCAATGAAGCACTAACAATCTTTTCTTTTTAATTATACTTTCTCTTCTTGTGCTAAATATATCTGACATAAAATTGCCATTTTAAAGCCATTTTTAAGTATACAATTCAGTGCTAGTGAATACATCCACTATTTATTTGCAGAACTTTTTTTTAATCATTCAAACAGGAAACTCTTTACCAATTAGCAGTAACTTCCCATTTTCCACTTCCTCCAGCCCCTGATAATCTCTATTCTAATTTCTGTCTCTATGAGTTTGCTTATTTTGGATACCTCATATAAGTGGAATTATAGAATATTTGCTCTTTTGCATGTAGCTTATTTCACTTTGCATAATATTTTTCAAGTTATATCCATGTTGTAGCATGTATCAGAATTTTATTCCTTATCATGGCTGAATAATCTTCCATTGTATGTATATACCACGTTTTGTTTATCCCTTCATCTGTTGATGGATGCTTAGGCTGCTTCCACCTTTTGGCTATTGTGAAATAATGCTGCTATGAGCACTGTTGTACAAGTATCTGTTTGAGTCCCACTTTTCATTTCTTCTGGGTATATATCTAGGAGTAGAATTGCTGTCATATGGTAATTCTATGTTTAAAATTTTGCAGAACTGTCAAACTGTTTTCCACAGTGGCACGATTTAACATTCCAATCAGTAGTGCATGAAAGTACGTTTTTCCACATCCTATCTGACATTAGTTATTTTCCATTTTATTATTAATATTATAGCCTTTCTAGCGGGTATAAAGTAGTATCTCATTGTGAGTTTGATTTGCGTTTTCCTGATGAGTAATAGTGTTGAGTGTCTTTTCGTGAGCTTATTGGCCATTTATATATCTTTTTGAAGAAATGTCTGTTCAAGTCTTTAGCCCATTTTTGAACATGGACACGGGATGTCTTTTCCATTTATTTAGGTCTCTTAAAATTTCGTACATTGTATACTTATATTATAACATCACTTTGTACTCCATAAATATATACAATTATAGTTTCTCAGTTTACAGTAAAATAATAAAAATAAAATTTCTTTTAGTAGTGTTTTATAGTTTTCTGTGCCTGTCATATCTTTGGTTAAATTTATTCCTAAGTATTTTATTCTTTTTGATGCTATTTTAAATGGAATTGTTTTTTTAATTTCCTTTTCAGAGAGTTTGTTGCTAGTGTGTAGAAATTCAACTAATTTTTGTGTTGGTTTTGTATCCTGCAACTTTGCTGAGTTTATTTATTAGCTCTAATAGTTTTTTATGGTTTTTAAAGGATTCCCTACCTATAAGATTATGTCCTCAGCACGCAGACGTAATTTTACTTATTCCTTTCCAATTTGGCTTTCTTTTTCTTCTTCTTTTTTTTTTTTTGCCTATTTGCTCTGGCTAGAAATTCCAGTACTGTTTTGCCTTGTTCCTGATTGCTGTGGTCTGAATGCTTGTCCCCTCATGTGGGAGCTTGATCCCCAATNTTTTTTTTTTTTGCCTATTTGCTCTGGCTAGAAATTCCAGTACTGTTTTGCCTTGTTCCTGATTGCTGTGGTCTGAATGCTTGTCCCCTCATGTGGGAGCTTGATCCCCAATGTAAAAGGTGAGGCCTTTAAGAGGTGATTGAATTATGAGGACTGTGCTCTCATGAATGGAGTAATCCATTCACGGAGTAACGGGTTAATGGTTTAATAGATTATCATGGATGTGGACTCGGGGCTTTATAAGGAGAGCAAGTGAGCATGTGAAAATGCTCTTCCCCCTCCTCGTCATGTGACACTCTGGGTTACCGTGGGATTCTGTAGAAACTCCCCACCAAGAAGAAGGCCGTCACCAGATTTGCCCCTGGACCTTGGACTTCCAAGCCTCCACACTGTAAGAAGTAGCGTCTGTTTCTTTAACTCAGTTTCAGGTATTCTTTTATCAGTAACAGAAAAGTAACTAATATACTGATCATAGGGAAAAGTGAGAAAATATTTGCAAATCATATATCTGATAAGGGAGTAATATCCAGAATATATAAAGAATTCACAAAACTCAACAACAAAACCTGATTCAAAAATGGGCACAAAGGACCTGAGTAGACATTTCTGCAAAGAAGATATACACATGGTTCATGAGCACATGAAAAGATGCTCAGTATCAATAATCATTAGGAAAATGCAAATCAGAACTACAATTAAATGTCATCTCATATCCATTAGGATGGCTGGTATTGGAAAACAGAAAATAACAAGTGTTGGCAAGGATGTAGAGTAAATGGAACCCTTGTGTACTGCTGGTAGGAATGTAAAATGGTACAGCTACTGTGGAAAACAGTATGGAGATTCCTCAGAAAAATAAAAATGGAATTACCGTATAATCCAGCAATTCCACTTGAGAGTAAATACCCCAATAAGACATGGTACAGCTACTGTGGAAAACAGTATGGAGATTCCTCAGAAAAATAAAAATGGAATTACCATATAATCCAGCAATTCCACTTGAGAGTAAATACCCCAATAAGATTGAAAGTAGAGTCTTGAAGAGATGTGTGTAAAACCCATGTTCATATTTGCATTATTTGCAATCTCTAAAATAAGGAAGCAACCCAAGTGTCTGTAGATGGATAAATAGGTAAGCAAAGAGTGGTGTATACATACAATGGAATATTATTCAGTTTTAAAAAGGAAATTCTGACATATGCTGCAGCATGAATGTATGCTGAGTGAAATATTCCAGTTACAATAAGACTAATACCATATGATTTCATTTATATGTGGTGCTTAGTCAAAATCATGGAGACAGAAAAGAGAACGTGGTTTCCAGGGGCTGTAGGGAAGGGGAAATGGGGAGTATTATTTGATGGATATAGTGTTTCAGTTTTATATGACAGAAAGAGTTCTGGAAATGGATGGTGATGATGATTGTACAACATTATGAATATGTTTAATTACACTGAACTGTACACTTAAAAATAGTTCAGATGGTAGATTTTATGTGTATTTTACCACAGTAAAAAAGAATGGATGTTACATTCACATCAAATGTCTTTTTTGCATCTGTCACAATAACCATATGATTTTTCTCTTTATTAATGTAGTAAGTCACAGTAGTAGATTTCCCGTCAAACCATCCTTATATTCCTGGAATGAGTCTTATCTGGTCATGACGCATTATCCTTTTAATGCATTGCTGGATTCAATTTGCCTGTATTTATTGAGGACTTTTGCATTTATATCCATAAGTGAGCTTGGCCTTCTCTCCTAGTTTGTGGTGTCCTTGCTATGTTTTCATATCATGGTTATAAGCAGTTTAAGGATGAAACAAACCATTCATTTTCCTTTATTCTCTGGAGCAGTCTAAGTGATATAGGAATGATCACATTTTGATTTCTGAATGAAATTGCCCATGAAACCATCTAGGCCTGGGTTCTTTTGGAGACGGGGATTAAATCTTTTAACTTTTCTGGTTTTTTGTTTCTTTTAATGGCATTTTTTTTTTCCTTTTTGTCTTTTTTCGTGACCGGCAAGAGATCGCAACCCTCAGTGTCGCGCCCGCACTGGACCGGGACGGCAACGGGATCGCAACCCTTCGGTGTTGCGCCCACACCGTGCTCAGCCAGTGAGCGGCCGGTCTGTATATGGGATCCGAACCCTCGGCGGGAGCGCCGCCGCGCTTCCCAAGCGGTGCACTATCCAGTGCGCCACCGGGCCGGCCCATGGCACGACCCCTCGGCGGGAGCGCCGCCGCGCTCCCAAGCGGCGCACTGTAGCAGTGCGCCACCGGCCGGCCCAATGGCATTTTTTTTTTTTAAGAGCTTCCTTCCTCACTTAGTTTTGGCAGTCTGTCTGTCTTTGAAGAGAATTGTCCATTTTATTTTGATTTGTAAATTTAATGATATAAGATTGCAATGGTGATCTCTTAAGTTCTTTAGAACATCATAGCTGTGGTTATATTCCCTTTCTCACGTTTAATGCCTTTCTCTTTGTATGTTCATTTTCTTGTGTCCTTGGACAGATTTTCCCAAGATTTGTTTTATTGGTCTTTTCCTAGCACCATCATATGAGTTTATTTGTTCATATGGTCAATTTTCATTAACATGACATACAGTTGTTCTTAAAGAGGCTCTTGAAATTCTTTGTTTTTTTTGTTTATCTTTCAGTCCCCATCGAAAAAGTGGGAATTATAGTAATAAAGCCAACTGGCTCAAAGAAATTAGTCCCCCAGAGAATATGGCAAGTAAATGCTAGAGCTCAGATTCAAACCAGATTTGACTTTAAAGCTCACCCCATCACCCGTACTCCCTTTCACCTAAAAGCAGAACCCAAGACAAGGACGTGTGTGCAGGTAGTATATTGGGTGGCAATTCCAAGGAGCAAGAGTGAGTGATCAGGAAGGAAGAACGAGACAAGGAAGAGAAACCAACATAAAGTACTGTCATTGGATAACTGCTGAGGGCAAGTGTTAGATCTGGGACCTTCTGAGAGCCAGAAAGCCTCTCAAATTGTCCACCTGAGGATAAAGAGAGGGAAGTATGGGCTCCCATCCCCCAAGGCATCGAATCCCCTCACTACCGAGTTACGCATGTGTGCTCGACTGAGGATAAAGAGAGGGAAGTATGGGCTCCCATCCCCCAAGGCATCGAATCCCCTCACTACTGAGTTACGCATGTGTGCTCGAAGGAGGATGGTCAGAGAAGCCCTAGGGCAGGAGTAAGGGACCCATGGTCTACCCTTGACGCAAAATGCAGTCACAGGGAGGTGAGTTGATGTTTGCACAGAGGTGTTGCCAAGAGGCTTTGAGTTGGCACCAGAGGCATCTAGTACTGTCTATTTCTATGACTATCATTGGAACTCACATAATATCAAAGTCATGGGTCAGTGCATTATCTGATTCCGTGTTCTGTTATAGTATCTTACAGCTGCCTAACACTTAATTTATGTCCTGGATTTTGAGTGACATGAATTATTTTTATTTCCTTAAAGCCAGAAGGCCATTGGGATGGTTGGATATTTGGCCCATTGCCAAATGGATTCCTGTTTCTGTTAGGAACATCAGCTGGGGGCAGGGAGGGTTGGTTGGAAATAACAGGTTGAAGATCTGCCTGCAGATTCCAATTTCCTGATAAAGTAGTCTTTGCTAGAGAGGATTTATTTTGGTAAGAAAGGCAGTAAAAACATCAT
Organism: Galeopterus variegatus; assembly: GCF_000696425.1. Classification (NCBI taxonomy): domain Eukaryota; kingdom Metazoa; phylum Chordata; class Mammalia; order Dermoptera; family Cynocephalidae; genus Galeopterus; species Galeopterus variegatus. Next base: position 169,430 of record NW_007728706.1, on the reverse strand, counting down.
GGAGGGAAACTATTTTTACTTTTCTTAACTAAAATAATACATATTTAAAGAAAAGATGAATTTATAAAGGTATTGGACCCTTCAGAGAATATGGCTGGCTTTTGAGCTTAAGCACTGATTGTAGCCAAATTATTTTTCTTTGCATTTAAGTGAGGCAGCTGTCACATAATGTTTGAAAGCATTGAGTTGGGCATCTCCTCAGACCTGGGTTGTCATCAGTGGCCACATGATCTTGGGCAAGTTTCTTCCTCTCTCTAAACCTTAGTTTTCCTGTCTGTAAATTGGAGGTGGTAGTATGCCTTTTGTTTTGTTTTTATGTGGATTAAGTGAAGGAAGCATATGGAAAGGGCTTAACACTGCACCTGGCATGTGAGTATTGCTGGTAAGTTGCAATTACTTTTATTGGTGGTTCAGTAATTCTGTGATCTTAATTGTGTGTTCCTGATTGAGTTTGAGCCTCTTTTTAAGAAATATTAGAGTTGAAAGTGTTCCAGCCAAGACCAACTCCAGAAAATAAATGGAATCATGAGTAGGGTTGTTTCTACTTCTGCGATCCTCACACAGAAGTGTACAAACACATCTACAACTTTTTCTTGCTTTTGGTTGCCTACCTAGTACCCTTTGCCTCTCCGTCCTCTGAGAGAAAACAATTTGATAAATAACATGGTAAAATAATATTGATTTTGTGACATAGTCCTCCTGATTATTTGCATTTTAAAAGGAGATCAGTGTTTATTTTGAAGAAATGAATCTTTAATGGTGGAAGTTCAGATATTTGGTTTTTTGAGTGGCAGGCATATTTGGAGGACAAAAATCTCTTGCTTCCCTAATCTCAAACCCCTTGTTTATAAGTAACCGCCTCTTTTGTGTACATGGAGTCAAGTCTGATTCTTGGTTTTTGAAGTGCTTTAAATTTTGCTTTATTCCAAATATTATATTTGTATCTCTATTATAATACAAGACTTATAATAAAAGACTATGCGTCATAAAATGTGGTGTTTGAAACATAGACATTACAGTGTACTTTTATTCTGATTGTCAATTGTTTGCTTTGCAAAGTGCATGATCACTTATTAAGTTAACAAGATAATTTAGTCAATCTAGTTGCCTGAAGTGCATGTCCCAAAATGACTAACTTAACCTAAGGAATTGTCCAGACCTCTGTTGAATAAAGATCAGCTGTTTTTCAGCAAATTGGCAATAATAATAAAATCCACTGCAAGCTTTATCAACAGGTTAGATCTTTTGCAGAGCAGCATTTTCAAAATCAAAATGGTTTAAAGGGGTTCATCTTAACAATATAGCTAGACTCTAGTTAATGCTTTTTCTTCCCTAATAGTTTGCAGTCGACCATTTCATACTTTCATCAAGATGAAACTTGCTACACAGCTATCTTTCTTACTTATTCATCTAAAAAGTACCTTTTAAATCAGAGGTTTAAAAGAGAGCAGTCAAAAGAAAAAAAACTTTGGAAACTGGTTTTTCATAACATGTTTCTGAATGTATACTTATTCATCTAAAAAGTACCTTTTAAATCAGAGGTTTAAAAGAGAGCAGTCAAAAGAAAACAACTTTGGAAACTGGTTTTTCATAACATGTTTCTGAATGTACGGTTAAAACAGCTTTATTTTTCCTTAAATGAACAGAACATGCTGCTTTTATTTTCTCTGTAGTTTCTGACGAGTTGCTTTTTTTTTTTTGTTTGCTTTAAACACACACGTTTTTTGTCAGTTTGTGATCTTGGTATATTTTAGCATACTTTTTCCTCAGTTTGTTTATTTTAACAGTTGCCTCCAGAGCTAAACTCTTGATGTGTGTCATTCCAGACCTTTTGCTATGAAATCACATGCAGATATGTGTTTCTGTAAAAAGACTTTGGCTTTTTAACATAAGTAGTATTGTAATCAGCATACTGTTCTTCAACTCTTTCCTTTTATTGTTTATTTTGTTTTCCTTTTTTCAATTAACAGTTGGTCTTAGAGACTTTTCATGTTAGTACATGTAAGTCTACTTTATTCTTCTTAACTGGCACATACTATTCCATGGTTTGGATAGATCATAGTTTATTGGTTAATTTCCTTATTTATTGACAGTCATGTTGTTTTTCTTTTTTTTGATATTACAAACAAATGCTGCTGCCCTCTCCTTGTGCAGATGTGCTCGTGTTTTTCTGGGGAAATACTAAGAAGGGGCGTTTCAAAGAAAGCCTGCATTTTAGATTTATTGACTGTTTTTCTTTTTTTTGATATTACAAACAAATGCTGCTGCCCTCTCCTTGTGCAGATGTGCTAGTGTTTTTCTGGGGAAATACTAAGAAGGGGCGTTTCAAGGAAAGCCTGCATTTTAGATTTATTGACTACCGCCAAATAAACCCCAAGACCGGTTCATCCGTTTACAGTCCTAGCAGCAGTGTTTTCCTAGCAGCATGGTATTATCTAACATCTTCCTTTTGTCTGTCTGGTGGGTGGAAAATGGAGGATAGTGGTGATCATTTCCATTTCCATTTGAGCCAGGGTTTTAGTAAGGGAGGTGCCCACATCTGGCATCTGGGCAGTGCCCGAGGTGCCAGGTAACTGGACCATTTTATCCACTGCTGCTCCCTCCTCTCCCTGAAAGGAAAGTACAAGAGTGGGTTACAGGTCACAAGATAGCCCCTCCAGCATAGTCCATCTCAGCTTAACAGCCACCTTGTACTGAATCCCAATCAATCTCCACATAAAAATGCCAGCTCTTGAACCAGCAGAAGTGCTGGTAAAGAGCCTCATGATTTTCATCTCTTGTAGCTGCTTTCTCATTGCTAGACCATCCAGTCTGATAGAAGACAGCTGACAGGAGAAGGTGATTCTACCCTGTTCTCTTGTTGACACGGTGTATGGATAACTGTTTTCCACTGGGGCTAAAAAAATGTAGTGTCTCCTTTGTAGGCAAGGTTGGGCATATATCCTTTCTGTGCTAATGGGAGTGTGCATCCAGGTACATGAGGCTACACTGGGCAATAGTTGAGATTCACACAAAAGAGCAGTGTTTGGCATTCCTGCAAGGACTGGATTCATAGACCGAGTCCATCCAGTACCAAAGAACCAGTAATATTAGGAAATTCATTGTGCAAAATTAGCTAATGATCTGATTTCAACCAAGTTGTTACATGATTGGCATTTGATTATGAGGCAGAAGCTGTCCTTATGTCACTTGAAGCAACTCTTCTGCAGTGGCCTAAGGATGGAGGAGTTGAACCTCATCCCACTTAGTGGCCGAGTGCCAATGATTGGAAAGAGCTTAGTCTGTTATTGATGGAAAATGTTAATGTCTCTGTTAGGGAAGGAAAGGGCTTAATTTCTTGCTTCGGAAGTAATCACTTGATGTTAAATTACCCATCTCTGTTTTGTACTCCATTAATTCTGACTTTGAGCAGTCACTTAAATCTTTAGAGCTTAAAAGAAATGAAGACTTGAGAAGTCAGAACACAGTGATAGAATTTAAGTTCTGGTAGAGAAGTTAGAGGTCACTTAGCTTAACCCCTTCACTTTACAGATGTGGAAACTGAGGCCCCAAAGACGACTTGCCCCGGGGACAGTATAGTTCTTAAAGACAAATACTGCTTGAATCCAAGATTTTATTATTGTAGTACTAACCATTTCCTGTAGCTTGGGTTTTGGATTTGAGCTGCAGCTGGACTCTGTGTTAACTTCATTGATTGATAGGGTTCTCCTGAAGGTGGACCCCGACAGCCACTGTGGCACTTCTGTTAGATGTATCAGGGGCCCTTGCTACTGCTGACCGGGAGGTGCTGGAGCTTGCTGGGGTGAATTGGTTCATTTTTCATGGTCTCCATCCTGACTTCATGGAAGGTCACATGAGGTGGAATTGGGTAATTACTTATCTACTCTGAAAACACATCTGTATGGATTTGCACAGAATTCTGTCCTCCTGTGCTTCTTTGTGCTTTGGGAACACAATGTGAGTGGGCGGCCTGTGGGGTGGCTCCTGCTTTGGTGCTGACCCCCCCCCCCCCCCC
>NW_007728706.1:158343-164444 GCF_000696425.1 Galeopterus variegatus | reverse complement strand
GGGGGGTGGCCCCTGCTTGGGTGCTGCCCCCCCCCCCCCGCACCTGCTCGGTCCCTCCTTTCCTGCCCTCTGTCGGATGTGTGCTTGGCTGAACAGTTCTCCTCATCATTATCTTAAATCAGGTGAAGGGAAAAGCAAAGCTTTTACATTAGGAAAGGTTTTGTTTGTTCTCATCTCCTTTCCCTTCCTTTCCTCTTCTCTCCATAGGGACATGTAACTATTGGGAAAAATAAGATTCCGTCAACATTGTTTTTGACATCTTGGTGTCTGGAGCTCTCAAATTTCCAGATCCTATGGTTCCATTTCAGACTCCCCTACCAGATGCTCAGGAGTGTCCTTAGAAGTCAGCGTTATCTCCACGGACCTTGGCAGCCTCCCTGCTGCCAAGACCATCCCTCCTCTGTGCTCTGTTGTTTTAGGCTCAGAAGGCTCTGCAACGAGAGGTTGCTCTAAAAGAAAACCCGACGTTCTGCCATGCAACTTCTGTTTATGTTCTGAAACACCCAGAATGTGATAGACAGCAAACAGTTAAGTGGCCCCCGACACTTCACTTAATCACATGGTAGATCTCTGAAGTCTCTCCTTTAAAAAAAAAATTATTGAGATATGATTGGCATTCAAAAAGCTGTGCCTATTTAATATATACAACTTGATGAGTTTAGAGATAATATCACCTGTGAAACTATGGTCACAGTCAATGCCATAAACCTATCTCTCACCTTCAGAAGTTTCCTCCCACACCCTATTTATTTTTATTTACTTTTTCTGTGATAAGAACACTTGACATAAGATCTGCCTTCTTAAATTTTTAAGTATACAATACAGTATTGTTAAAGGCCCTATGCTATACAGTAGGTCTCTAGCACTTATTCATCTTGAATAACTGAAACTTTGTGACGTTTGAACATTTCCCCATTCCCCCACCCCACCCACCACCACCATTCTAATCTCTGCTTCTGTGAGTTTTCCTATTTTAGATTCCTCACGCAAGTTGGATCATGCAATATTTGTCCTGTGTCTGGCTTATTTTGCTTAGCATAATGTCCTCTGGGCTCATCCATGTAAGGCTGAATAATATTCCATTGTATGCATATACCACATTTTCTTTATCTGTTTGCCTGTTGATGGATATTTAGGTTGCTTCCATGCCTTGGCTATTGTGAATATTGTGAGTCATGCTATGGTGAACATGAGTGTACAGATATATCTTCAAGATTCTGGTTTCAATTCCTTTGCGTATATACCCGTTAGTGACATTGTTGGATCATATGGTAGTTCTATTTGTGAAGTCTCTTGTTCTTGGAAAGTGGATTTGAAAGATGAGGGAATCTCAGGGTCCCTTGGATTAGCTGCTTCCTTGATTTATTTTTAGAAGGCATACCTACAGTTCAGGTGATGTCTTGGACTTTGAAATTGCCTGTTTGCGGCAAAACCATGACTTTCTGGAGAGGTATTTGGGCAAACAGCTTTGTGAATTTGAAAAAGAGAAAAGGCCATTGTAGAGGGCTCTCTGGGTCAGCAGTAGGCAGCAAGAAGAGTAAAAGCAGCAAACTCATCACAATGTAGTGTGGCTTTGTGGTGGACAGTCCCAGATTCAAGCCCTGAGAACAAGTTCTGTCTCTGACACTCAGTAGTTGTGTGACCTTGGCATGTTAGTCACCCTCTCTGAGCCTCAGTTTTTTAAATCTGTAAAATGAGGATATTAATACCCACCTCCTCAAAGGTTTTTGTGAGGATGATAGGTAAAGTACAGTGCCTGGAACACAATAGGGGCTCAATGAATGACAGCAGTTATTAATAATAATTATGCTAATAAATAATGCAGCTGAACCTCATTTCCCAAGCCTGCTTACCTGAGCCAGCATTTACCAGCTCCAGCCTTAGACTGGTAGTCCAGCCTTCCTAGGAATTCCTATTTCATTTTCCCGGTGACCACCACCCACTCATTAAAGAAAGCAGTTCACTCCTACTGTTCAAGCAGAGAGCACAGTGCTTCCAGCAGCAGACTGTCTGATTTCCTTTTATCCTTACTTTCCATCTTTTTGTTGCTAAGAAAACCCCCCCACATATTTTGCCCCTTGTTATTTGATAGTTTGTTTTGACATAGAAGTTTCTAAGTGCTTTTTAAATAAATGGTTGACCTTGGTTTAGCCTTGTAAGAGGTTTCCCCCCTTAACTACCAAGCACATTAGTTAGCTAATGCTCATATTTGCATATTTCCTTTTCTCTGTTTTATTTGGTTCAGTGTTACAACTAGTCATATTTCCTAGTGGAAATAATTACAAGTTCGTTTTATTCAGTTATCTGGCAAATACTTGATTAGAATCCTGGAGCCTCATTGAAGCACTGGACAGCAGAAAAATAAATTTAGTTTAAGGTCTGTTCTTTAAATACCAGTTATTTTCCTGTTTGGCCATAAGGACTACATTCTTTTTTTTTTCTTTTCCCCTTTTTGTCTTTTTTCGTGACCGGCAACAGACTGCAACCCTCGGTGTTGCCCCTGCACCTCGCTCAGCCAGTGAGCGATCGGTCTGTATGTGGGATCCGAACCCTCGGTGGGAGCGCCGCCACACTTCCCAAGTGGCGCACTGTAGCAGTGCGCCACCGGGCCGGCCCCATAAGGACTACATTCTAATTAAGCTCCTGGAAGGCAGAGTTAAAGAGGAACTGATGATCACTTTGAGATTATCTCACTGGTAAATCACTTTGAAAAGCTGTGACTCTGTCATAGGGTGGAGACAGAGACCAGACTTGGACAGTAACCTCGCTTGGCAAGAATGTGTCTTTTCTGTAATTTATGACAACGTGACGTAGTAAAGGAGAAACTGGAAGATTTATCCACTTAATAGCAGTGCATTCTGTACACTGAGTGGTATAGATGACACTCTAGAAATTTGATGTGCCCCCAAAGATAACATCTCTGCAATGTCTGGAAGCCTCCTCTTTAAAATGAACATATCAAAAAGAGGGTTAGCAGCATGAAGCCTGCAAGTACCTCTTGGGTGAATTAGTTTAATTGGGTGCTTTTCTTCAAAGAACTCCAAGTGGTGTACTCAAAGAATAGAACTGTTTCTGGAGATGATTGAGGGGAGGGGTAAGGTGTAATTTGGCAGAGGTGACCCTGGGAATGGACCAAGGGACACGGGTATACCTAAGAACAGCAAGGAAGTGCAAAGAGGCGAGGGAGATGGAAAGGATCAGGCAAACAGATAATAGAGAAAAAACTTCCTCTTCCTCCTGAGTTTGCTTTGGATGGTCCCTGGTGTATATTTGAAGCACTTACTGAGGATCTGCTCTTTCATTAAGGGAAGGGACAAGCAGGAGAGGGAACTAGTGTTGATTGAATATCTGTTTGAGCCAAGGAGCTTGGTATACTTTATTTTTTAATTTACAACAGCCTTTAACATTGTTTTTTTCCTTCAGTGGATGAGAAATTAAGGTTCAGAGCTATAAAATGATTGCCTAGGGTCACATGACCATTAAGTGACCCAGCCAGAATTTGATCCCAGGTGTGTCTGATTACAGGTGTTTTCCTTATGAGAACAGAGGCTTGTTTTATTCACAGATACATCCCTTGTGTTTAGAACAGTGCTGGGCACAGGGCAGATGCTCAATAAATATCCTGTGAATTAAGTAACCGATTAGCACCACACTGCCTTCTTTTATGCTTAGAAACAGTTGTAGCTAGTTCTGGAGGTAGATTAAGAAATAAAGAGGACCAGCACTAGTTACTGTGTTCCTGCGAGTGCTCAGCTTCTGAAGAGGCCTCTTCCAACATGTTAGACATGAAATAAAACATGTTCTAAAATTTATGCTTTAGGAATTACGGTGTAATCAAAAAGCCAGGCAGCACATAAACTTGACAGTTTGTGCAATTTAAATAACATTTCTGATTCCCAGGAAGCTTGTGGATAACTGTGGAAACCATTTCCACATTGTAAATTGGTCCCTTTTGAGATGAGCTGGTACTTTCTGAAATTAGCAGATTACTTGAGCTTGAAGGAGCTAAGGTCGCCATTCGTTATTTGATTGCTCTTTGCCCTGAGCTTCGAGGGCAGCCAATAATGCAGTGAGTGCTGGACTTTCATTCTTGTTTTCAAATTAAAGATTTAATTACAGTCTGCACTGAAGATGAACCAAGTGTGAAAATACCTGATCTCCTTAGAATGTGGGATCAGGGAGGAATGTGTGGGTTGGAGTCAGTGCCCAAGCATTTAAATACTTTCAACAGTAGCAGTAAGGGTGAAATTAATTATATAGTGACCAAATGCTGGCCTGTTGGGTAGTCAAAGTCAGTGAAATTTATATTCTTCATGTTGATCATTTTTAAAAAAAATCATTTCTTTTTTTTAATTAAAACTTTTTTTTTTTTTGGTGGCTGGCCAGTATGAGGTCCAAACCCTCGACCGTGGTGTTATCAGCACCATGCTCTCCCAAGTGAGTCCTATTGTTGATCTTTTTTAAAGCCAGAAGGTTTTTGTTTTAGGAGATACTCTGATAGTAAGACTAGGTACTTAAATCTCCAAGACTTCAAAGGTTTAGAAGGATATACATCTTTCACATTTGTGGAGATGCCTCTTTAAAATGAACATATCAATGAGAGGGTTAGCAGCACGAAGCCTGCAAATACCTCTTGGGTGAATTAGTTTAATTGGATGCTTGCTCCATTTGTGGACTGGTGCATGGTCTAAATGTTTTGTGTGTGCTTGTGATGAATGAGGATGTGCTCATTGCTGGGTACAGAGTACTGTATGTGTCTGTTGAATCAAGTTTATTTATTGTGGTGTTCACATCTTCAATCAGCCGATAATAAAAGCAATCTATTCAAAACCTATCTGATGGCCACCACATTGCCTATGTTTTTAAGGTAGTAGCTTTAATAAGCTTCCTTTATTATGGTCTGGTACGGGCGCGACACTGAGGGTTGCGATCCGTTGCCGGTCACGAAAAGAGACAAAGAGACAAAAAAAAAGAAAATTTCCTGTTTGATTTCTTCTTGGACCCATGTGTCGTTAAGTAGAATGTTGTTTAATTTCCATGTGTTTGTATACTTTCCAGTGTTTTGTTTATTATTGATTTCTAGTTTTAATCCATTGTGGTCTGAGAAAATACATGGGATAATTCCAATTTTTTTTAATTTGTTGAGACTTGATTTGTGTCCTAATATGTGATCTATCCTGGAGAATGATCCATGTGCTGATGAGAAGAATGAATATTCTGAGGTTGTTGGATGGAATGTTCTGTAGATATCTGCCAAGTCCAATTGGTCTAGAGTATTGTTAAGATCTTGTGTTTCTCTGTTGTTTCTTTGCCTAGATGATCTGTCCAGTATTGACAGTGGGGTGTTTGCTTCCTTCTTCTGCACTAGGAAAAACTATTTAGCACGAGCATTTGTTAGGAACTGGAGGAAATAGTTGGCATAGTATGATAGACATCACTGCGTGCGTCTGCAAGTGTCTGTGTGTGTCTGCATCTAAGTTTTGCATCTTACAGGTAGCATCCACCAGAAACAGGATTTGCTTTTTGAAGAACATAAGGTAATTTGCTTCATGCAAGCCTCTACCCTGCTATTAGCTTATCATTTGGGCCACAATATTTATTTTAAAAGTCTAAACCTCAAATTCTATACAAGTTTTACTGGAGAAATGGCCCATGACCATTCTCTGTTACGTACTTAATTGCAAAGTGTCAGAATATTTTTAAATGAAAGACCTGCTGAAAACCATATGGCCACAGCAGCACATCTTAAATGTTTTGTTGAACAATGTGTTTTATCAGATGTGATGTAAATCCAAAGTGAATGACTGAGTGCAGGCTGGTGAATTAGATGGGTCCTAGGTTAGAAGACATTGCTCATGTCATTATGACCAGCTCCAAAACTTTGCAGTATTGTTGAGGCTAATAAAAAACTTTAATCATTTTTATTAGCCTTAACAAAATGCCCATTAAGGTTGGGATTTCTGGGGCTGGCTGGTTAGCTCAGTTGGTTAGAGTATGGTGCTAATAACACCAAGGTCCAGGGTTCAATCCCTGTGTCGGCCAGCTGCAAAAAAAAAAAAAAAAAAAAAAAAAAAAAAAAAAAAAAAAAAGGGTGGGATTTC